>NC_080782.1:109226989-109531810 GCF_028018385.1 Neofelis nebulosa
ATACATTTATACAGAATTTTCCATTGAACAACACCAGAACACACATTTTTATCAAGTGCATGTGAAGCATTTTCCAGTATAGATTGTATGGTAGGCTACAAAGCAAGCCTTAACAAAGTTAATATTAAAATATTAATATTAAAAGTTAATAAGAATCCCAAAGTTAATATTAAAAAGTTAACATCTTTTCTGACTATATTGTTGGGAAATTAGAAGTCAGTTAACAGGAGGAGAGCTAGGATATTGACAGACAGCACACACCTGATTTCAATGAAGAAATCAAAACACATGAGACAAATGAAAATGGAAACACAATACCCACACTTAGGGATGCAGCCAAACCAGTTCCAAGAGGGAAGTTTATAGTGGTAAATGCCTACATTAATAAAAAGAGAGATAAAGATGTCAAATAACTAATCCAACTTTGCACCTTAAAGAATTAGAAAAAGCTGAATAAACTATACCCAATGTCAGCGTAAGGAAGGAAATAACAATGATGAGAGCAGAAATAAATAGGGGGAAGAGAAAGAATAGAAAAGATGAATTAGGCTAAGAGCTGACATTTCACAAAGATAACACTGACAAACCTTTAGCTACACTAAGATAAAAGACTCAAATCAGAACTAAAATAAGAGACATTACAACTGATAACCCAGAAATAAAAAGAATCATAAAACAATGCTTTGAATACTTACACACCAGTACATAGGATAGACTAGAAGAAATCAGTGAATTTCTAAAAACATACAACTTACCAATGAATTTACTGATTAAATGATGAAGAAATAGAAAATGTAAGCAGACCATAATAATTAAGGAGATTGAATCAGTAATCAAATACCTCCCCAAAAACAAAAGCCCAGCACCAGATGGCTTTACAGGTGAATTTTACCAAACATTTAAGGAAAAATACCAATCCTTCCCAAATTCTTCAAAAAATTCAAAAGGCAGGACTACTTCCAAACTCATTTTATGAGACTAGGATTGGTCTGATCCCCAAACCAGGTAAGAATACTATGAAAAAGAAAATTACAGGCCATTATCTTTGAAGAAAATATAGGTAAAAGTCCTCAACAAAATACTAGCAAACCAAGGAGATGAGATATCTATATACTGAACACTATAAAGTATTGATAAAAGAAATTAAGACACAAATAATGACAAAGATATTTCATGTTCATGGATTGGAAGAATTAATATTGTAAAATGACCATATTTTGCAAAGCCATTGACAGATTGTGTGCAATCCCCATCAAAATTCCAAAAATATCTTTAACAAAATTAGAAAAAAAAATCCTAAAACTTGCATGGGACCACAAATAGCCACATAATCTTGAGCAAGAATAACAAAGTTGGAAGAATCACACTTCTTGATTTCAAAGTATGTTGCACAGTTACGGTAATAAAAACAGTATTGTTCTAGCATAGACACAAACAGACCGATGGAACAGAATGAGAGCCCAGAAATAAACCCCTGCCTATACAGTCCTACTAGTCAACAGAGATGCCAAGAATACATAGCAGAGTCAGGATACGCTATGCGGAAAGGACACCCAAAACGGTGTTGAGAAATAAGTGATGGAATTAGATCCTTACCTTACACCATACCCAAAAAGCAACTGCAAATGAACTAGAGACTTAAACATGACAACGCCAAACCGTAGAAGTCTGATAAGAAAGTATAGAGGGCACGTTTGGCAATGATTTTTCAGAAATCGGACAGAAAAGATAGTGTCTGTTTTTGAACTTACCTACCCTTTTGTTGCTTTGCCTTGCTTGGTTTCGTCATGTTTTGTTAAAACCAGAAATGTTGAATGTTATAATGTGGTGGATCTGGAAATCACACTCCCTCTCCTCGGGGTATGTTTTGTAGGTTGCTGTGTGTTGTAGTTTATTTTGTCACTTTTCTAGACTTTTTTTTTTTTTTTTTTTTTTTTTTTTACGAAGTCTGTAGTTTTTGTCATGTGGGAACTTTGAAATCCTCACTTCTTCAGTTGTCCAAAAGAAAAGAAGGAGGAAAAGAGGGAAGGGAATGCGGTAGGAGAAGGGGAAGGGGGGTTCTGTAACACATCACCAGGCTCCTTAAGAGCTTTGACGCAGTCTTCATTTCTTTCTCCGGGTGTGTACCTAGAATCAGAGGTGAAAGCTGAAGGGTTTCTCAGGCCTTTTCTGAACAGGCCTCCTGCATTTAAAATTCATTTGTCGGGGCGCCTGGGTGGCGCAGTCGGTTAAGCGTCCGACTTCAGCCAGGTCACGATCTCGCGGTCCGTGAGTTCGAGCCCCGCGTCAGGCTCTGGGCTGATGGCTCGGAGCCTGGAGCCTGTTTCCGATTCTGTGTCTCCCTCTCTCTCTGCCCCTCCCCCGTTCATGCTCTGTCTCTCTCTGTCCCAAAAATAAATTAAAAATGTTGAAAAAAAAATTTAAAAAAAATAAAATTCATTTGTCTTTCTAAATTCCTCCATATATGGGCGGTTTTTACTGACCTCATTTCCCAAAGAAACTCTCTGCAACTTTCTCCCCCAGGCTTTCAGCACGTCTGTTGTTTGCCTCAACTTGATTCTCTGGCCTCAAGCAACAGCAGGTTGTTGGTGGACATTGAAGTATTTTCACAGAATGCCCGCTGCATAGCCCCCACTCTGCTGAGAGAGTCCTTTTCTTTGATTTTGTTTTAAATTCCAGTACAGTTAACATACAGTGTTTGTTAGGTGTACAACATAGTGATTGAACAATTTGATACAGCACGTGCTGCTGATCACGACAAGTACATTCCTTAGTCCCCACCACCTATTTCAACCTCCACCCTCTTGCCTCGCTAGGGAGTGTAATGCTAAGGGAACTAAGAATTGTGACTCAGGCAAAACAAAGGCAAGCACCTTGGATCAGTCCTTTGGGTAGGCTCCCAATAGGGCAAAGCAGATAGACAAGTTCTTGCAGAATAAGATCTTTTCAGCTCTCTCTGGACCTTGAAGCAGGGTTTGACCCTGGGAGTGGAGAGTCTAGTCTTCCTCACCACTGCCTTGCCAGTGAGGGGAGAGGGCCAAAGATGAGTGAAAATGTGTAAAGGCTTCCTATCAGTTTCAAGTGAGTTTTTTCTTGATTCAACATTTGGTATCGCTAAAGCTTTGACTATTTTGCGGAGTTAAAACAGTTTATTCTGACAATTTTGACATTTTTCAGTTTCTGTGGAGTTGGGAACTCTTGGAACTACCTAATATACCATTTTCACAGACAGGATTCCCCTTTTCTTCTTTTTAATCTTGTATTCACATTGCTTGCTTGCTTGTTTGTTTGTTTGTTTGCGAGTTAGAGGTTTTTTTCTGCTAATGATCTTTAGTTATCTATTCATTTTTAAAATTTTTCAAAACGTTTATTTATTTTTGAGACAGAGAGAGACAGAGCATGAATGGGGGAGGGTCAGAGAGAGAGAGGGAGACACAGAATCAGAAACAGGCTCCAGGCTCTGAGCAGTCAGCACAGAGCCTGACACGGGGCCTGAACTCACGGACCGCGAGATCATGACCTGAGCTGAAGTCAGATGCTTAACCGGCAGAGCCACCCAGGTGCCCCTATCTATTCATTTTTAAAAGTGGGAAAATAAAAATCTTATTGGAAACACTATGCTGATGGGTAGGGATTGTCATATGCAGGTTTCGGTGTCAGAGCATTATCTTTTATGTCATTGTATTAGGGACCTCCTGTTACATGTTTAGTTGTTTCACCTTTACCTGGACCATTTGCTACAGGAAAACTTTCCAATCATCTGAGAGGATAGGTTTGGCTACTGGCATCTTGAGGCACATGTAAAAGAAGGGTGTTGAAGTGTTTCAACATTCAGTAAGTAAATATTTACTAAATCTTCTTGTACTTGAATGCACATGGGACCTCCCATTACAGAGCCCTCCCTGTTTTCTTGGCTGGGGAATGGGTGTTTCAGTCCCTTAACTTCGAGGAATCATAAGTCAATCCTTCCGGTATTAGCTTCATCTTTACCCTTACTTTCAGAAGCACAGTGTGAATCATTTGGAAGTTCTTCACTGTTGGTTGAAGATTGAGATTTCTTGTGCCTGCTGTCAGTTACCACCATTCATCTGCCTTCCTTCTGAAAGTTTTTCTGTGGTTTCTTATTTTCTCTGTTCTTGTGGCTTACTTTTTTTAAAATGACGATTATTTCAGTGGGATTTATTGGTGGAGAAGACCTGTTTTTAAACCATCTTTACTCTGAAGTCTGTTTGTAGGATTTCTCACTAACCCCTTTTTCTTTATTTCTTGAATCTGATTTTAAGAACTGTTTTCTAGGATTCAAGCTTTATAAACATAAAGAGCATCTTTAGGATAAATCGTAGAAAGAAATAAGACAAAATATCCAGAGGAATTTTTCTATTTTTTTTTAAATGAACAGTCTTGAACGTCACAAACTTGAACATCATCATACAATTTTACTTTAAAATAATATCTTAATTCCTTAATACTTTAAGTCTTTTGTTGAATGTAATGTATTACAGAGGTTAAAGACAGACTAGGACCTAATTATAGAAAGCATTTGACAGCAATTAAAGGCTTCCACAGGAAAAGCATCCTGTCAAACAGCTTATTCAATGGAAGTTTATTTGATTCTTTCTCAAAAACATTTTGTCACTTCAGTGCTTTCTTTTCATTTCCACATCATATTATTTATGGGCTTAATCTTTAGATTTCTTGTATTCATTAATCCATTGAGTCATATAAAGCCATCAAGTTGTAGGAAAATAAAACACTTAAAGGCATTGGAATATTTGGTGGCTGAGTTATATTCCAACTCTATCATTATTATACTCTTGAGTTTTTAAAATTATGGGAAGTTGATTGCTACTTTATGGTCAAAATTGCAAGGTTATTTCATTTCACTATTGCTTATAGAGAAATGTTTGAAAATCCTTCTTAAAATGGGCATTCTTCTTATGGTTCATTCTATTTTTCAAGGTTAAATTCTTTAAATAAATGTATTTAAAAGATCAGTGAAATGGAAAATTGGAGTGACTCATTCAAGCAAAGAGTAATTCAATGTTTGAGTCATTACTGTTGGTGACAAATATAAAAACTAATAAAATTAAATGGTGCCAAAATCAACACAAAGTAAAACATTAAACACAAAAGTGAAGACCGAGATCAAACAAATAAATAGGTTGTTAAAAAGTTGTACATTAGTGACTACCACAATCTCGAGTAGCTATGGTGACTACATTAAAATTATAGGGATATATGGGGATGGGTAATCGAAATGGTAATTATTTTCTGTAGCAAGCAAAAGACAATTAGGGACTTAGATAAGACATCTCAATGTCATGTCTCCAGGTTTCTGAGAAATACTCTAAATGATGCCTCTTCTGTGTACAGTTGAGGACTTTTTATTTTTTCAATTTGTCCAAGCTCTTCTCCAGTCTTGACTTGACAGTTTGCTTTCCTTTTCGTTCCATGACTTAGTCTTAATTTATATATATATATATATTATATATATATATAAATTAATATATATAATATATTAATATATAATAATATATAAATATATAAATATATATTTTTTTAACTTCCCACTTTGGCAGAGTGACACTGACAGAACCTGCTTCTTAGCCAAATTTCTGGCAGGTCTATAACTGGGTCCTCATCAGTCTGGTCAGGCACATCCTAGTGCACTGGGCTTTGATTTTAGAAAAATAGGAGCTTAAGAATAGTATGTAAGCTCAGAGGCTCTTCAAAATGGAGAAGTTGGGGTCTTAACAGTAGCGACCTGATAAAGAAGGGTAGTTTTCACCCTTTAACCCAATTTTAAGTGTGAACTGGCATACTGATAAAAAGAGCTTGGGCACCATCCAAGTCAGCAACATTGTTCAAGTGATCATATATTGGATGTGGGTGAAGAGAGGTTTGTTTAGATAGGAAGATGCTGGCAGTGATGACTTCTGGGTCACAGCCTTTTAAAAAAGTTGTCACGATTAGGTTTTCTGGAAGGTCCATGCAGACTGATAGAAGGATAAGCTACCAGGTGAGGAGACAGAAGTAAAGGGAACCAACTTCTAGCTTCTACGCTTTCATATTTCATGTTTGTTTGATTGCTCTAAAGCACCTTAAAAATGAGGCCATCATTTGCTAAACGTAATACATCAGAAAAGAGTTACTATAATTGCATGTAGATACGGCGGCCAAGAGAGTGTCAGCAAAAATGATTTATGACTTCTTATCCTCCTCATTACCCATATAATATTTATCTCTACTGTTTTTATTTGAAAAACTTTGTCCAATCCAGATGTAACGGAAGCACAGTTAAAATGGATGTTCCACGTTATTGCCATGAAACCAGTATCAGGGATGGCTTTATTTCTGTGCCTCTAAAGCGAACATTAAACGCACATGTAAGCATGGGATATAGTTAGGAGTCTGAGAAGTTAGCCTCTGGACTCAGACATCTGAGACTCAGTCTACCTTTCCTAATATTACTAGATGTGTCATCTTACCCAAGTTAATTTTCTCCACATTCCCAATTCCTGATTTGTTCAATATGTTTAAAAAGACTACCTAGGGGGCGCCTGGGTGGCTCAGTCGGTTGGGCGGCCGACTTCCGCTCGGGTCATGATCTCGCAGTCCGTGAGTTCGAGCCCCGCGTCGGGCTCTGTGCTGACAGCTCAGAGCCTGGAGCCTATTTCGGATTCTGTGTCTCCCTCTCTCTGACCCTCCCCCGTTCATGCTCTGTCTCTCTCTGTCTCAAAAATAAATAAACGTTAAAAAAATTTAAAAAAATAAAAAATTAAAAAAAATAAAAAGACTACCTAGTTCACAAAATACAATGATGTGATAAAGTATAAAATGACATCATTCGAGTCAGTAACTTCAAAAGTTTCTCACTGTGCTAAGTCCAGATGCCCAAGCATCACCTGACATTACCAATACAGGAAAATTAATACTATTATATATTAATTATTTTGTTATGGTTCCTATTTAAGTGTCAGATATATAAAAGAGGGCAGCCTCATTAAGAGCTCACATTAAAAATGATCCACTCCAAAGTTGGTGTCTAAACAGAAGTCTCCTGAAGAAATACTGAAAGAGAATTTTAATGGCAATGACTACATAAATGCCTACTAAATTCTCTTTACCCACTTACCACGCCACAGTTCTTCTGATCCCACTATAGACCCTCTTCTCTTACCCCTTTCTGTTGCCTTGATACATTAAAAGGCGGATATATTTATGGTTGAGTGTCTTGATTTTTTTCAGTATTTTAGTGGCATTATGGGAATTAACAGTACATTTGTAGAAAATTCATAGCACTCTCTACTTGATTCTTCATTTAATTTCAAAATAAATATTTTGTGATCGGTTTTTTAAGTCCCTGAAAACTTCAAAGGCGAGCCCTGAGCGAACTTCGTAATGGCTGAAGGCAATCTTCCAGCATACATAGTAACTCCATCTTTGTAAAGATCACTTATCCTAAATCTTTACATTTCCATACATTTCAAATACTCTTTGGACCTTAATGTTCTTATTGTTAGGGAGTGAAACAAACCTCTCAATCTCCTATTGTGAGAGTGAGGAATGTATTTTGTAAAACCTTTTCTTTAAAAAAAATTTTAATGTTTATTTAGTTTTGAGACAGAGAAAGACAGAGCATGAATGGGGGAGGGTCAGAGAGAGGGAGACACAGAATCTGAAGCAGGCTTCCAAACTCACGGACTGTGAGATCATGACCTGAGCCGAAGTTGGATACTTAACCGACTGAGCCACGCAGGCGCCCCTGTAAAATCTTTTCTTTGTGCGTGTAACCAGACTCTTGCTCTTGATAGAGCCAGAATACTAGTCAGGGTTTCATAACCTCTTAATGTTGTTCACTTGCAGAACTTTTAAATCATTTTCACTGAGTGTATAGGCAACATTTTAGTGCCTTACAGTAAGAGGGCTAGCAAGCAGAAACAGCATGAGATTTCCTCTTTCCCTCTGTAAGAACCAACTACATATTAGCATCTGATATTATTTGCCTAAAATATATCACAAGGAATAATATCCAACATGCCATGCTTCTATGAATGCTTCAATGTCATATATGTTAATATAAATAATCCTTTATTTTAGACAAATAAACAAAATTGAACTAATTTAATTACAAATGATCGTGGATATCCATTCCAAGATAAAATTTAGCTGTAATACAATTACACTTTTCTGAATAAGAACAAAAATGATCATCAATGGTATGAACTATCTTGTATTTGAAAATTCCTAAGTCTCAAGAGAAACTTAACTGATTTCTAGTTTAGGTAAAAACAAAACAAAACAAAACAAAAAAACCACACATATATTTTTATTGAAGCACCTCTCATTGCTCTGTTACCTTCTATTGATGTCACTCTTCCCTATATTCATTATCAAGGATTAGCCAGAGACCTATGGCTGTAAATCCTGAACTAAGCCAAAGATGGTAAGGAATCTTTACAGATAATGAAGAAGAAACTGGGGACTTAGAGTAGTATCCTCACCACCCTCAGTGAAAACTAAAACCCTCATTTCATTCCTGGAGGGAGGGCTGAGCCCAGTATTATTAATTGGTTTTCTAATAGTCATTGCTCCCAACTTTTCCTTTGCTTACAGAACCCTGATATTTATAGAAATGCAGTGTGTTTAACCATAGAACAAGTGTCATGGTTTGGGGTCTTCAGTTCAAGTTAGTCTCATTTTAATTTCTGTGTTCTCCGGATTCCTTTGTAGCAAGTGTCCTGAATAACAATTCCTCACGTGGATACATGTTTCTTTGTTGTGTTCCTAGCACTGTTCTGGCCTGTGTTGCTGTATTCCCAGAAGTCTTGATTTTCTGGTTCTGGCTTCCAATCACTGGATCACACCTCAGGTCAGTGTCCCTAATCTCAGCAGTTAACATTAATATCCTCGTCTGTCCCCAGTTTCTTACCTGTGGCTTCACCATAGCTTTCGTGTTTAAATTCAGCTACGTAGTTGTAGGAATCACCTGGGTTCAGATTAGAACTCCTCTAGTCTTGCCTGTAATTTGGTAAGCTTCTAATTCTTATGTTAAATGCTTTTCTGCTTAAAATACTTACAAAGACTTTTATTTCTGACACTGAACTTGACTGATACGGCCATAAACTTGTTTTTGCAGGTAAGGTTGGCTATGTGACTCAATAGTTGCCACAATTATTGGAGTTTTGTTAAATGTCTTCTGGTAAAGATTGTTTTCTGATTAAAGATATAAGGCTATGAAATGAAGTAGTTGGACTGTTCCCTTTTTCTCCTTCATTTCCCCCCTTTAAACTTAATATTAGAGCAGCTATCTTGCAACCATGTGATTACTAGATGGATGAGGACTAAGGCTACTATGTTAGAGATAGTAGAGAAGGATGGGAATAACCTGGGTCCTTGATGATCTCATTAGTCTGCTGAAGAAGATCTGGAATGCTTACTGAATTTGTGCATTGCTAGGCTACCTGTTACACACTAAAAAAAATAATTTCTCATGGGCAACATACTATTATTTACTGACCTCCTCAGGCATTGATTAAAAGTAAAGGAATACTGAACTTCTCTAATGGAGCACATGTTGTCAGCGCCCCACTCATGTTCCTCAGACTCTATTGTTCCAGTGTAGGCTAGCCAACCCCACATGGCCAGAATTAGTATCTCTGTGCTTGAGAACTTTTCTTGGACATTCAGAAGGCCTGTTTCCCACTCCTACAGCAAGGGGATTGTGCCAAGGAATTAATGTCCCTCAGTTATCCCCCAACCAGTGACTCTCAGAAATTGTAGTATAAATATACTGGTCCCTTGGGCAAGAAAATTCTGAGGCATGTGTTTTGTTTTGTTTTACTGTTTACTCATTTTTTGAGAGAGAGAGAGAGCCTGAGCAGTGGAGGGGCAGAGAGAGGGTGGCAGAGGATCCAAAGCAGGCTCTGCAATGATCATAGTGAGCCTGATGCCGGGCTCGTACTCACGAACCATGATATCATGAACTGAGCTGAATTCGGACACTCCACTGACTGAGCCACCTAGGCACCCGAGGCATGTGTTTTTACACAGTTCCCAGACTTTCACAGCACACTATGTTAGCTTAATAACTCGTCCTTGGGACACTTGGGTGGCTCTGTCACTTAAGTATTCAGTTCTGGATTTCACCTCAGGTCATGATCTCATGGTTCATGAGTTGGATCCCTACATGGGGCTCTGTGCTGACCACATGGAGTCTACTTGGGATTCTTTCTGTGCCTCTCCTTGCCTCTTGTGAAGGGAAATGGAAGGAAAGGAGAGAAGGAAGTTCAAGAGAATAGGGACACCTGGGTGGTTCAGTCATTTTTAGGCATCTGACTCTTGATTTCGGCTCAGGTCATGATCTCACAGTCCGTGGGATTGAGCACTGCATCTGGCTCTGTGCTAACAGTGCAGAGCCTGCTTGGGATTCTTTCTCTCTATCCTGTGATTCTCTCTCTATCCCTCTCTCTCTACCCCTCCCTTGGTTGCACTCTCTCTTTAAAAAAAGAAATAAATTACTGAACCTTTATTGCCTGTCTTACATATCCCCTAGGTATAGGTTGAACCTCCTAAATCAAATAACTGCACTTGATTTCTTGTCTCTTCTGTGCTTCTGAGAGAATCAAAGCTAAGATACCTAAGCTAAAATCAAATTAGATATATTAGACCCCAAGCAAATAGGAGGCCCTGATGCTTCATTCAGTGGTCAGTGCACAAAGCCCTATGGAAGCCATCTGTGGGTGACTACAGCTTTTCAAATACTGGGTCTTTTTGACTTTGATATGTTATTTCAGTGATAACTGCAACTTGACTATTGCCATATGTAAATCCTGTTGGATACCATTACATCGGCTTTATCGCTAGCTGTCATCAATACAATTTGCGATTAATCCACTGATTTACTCTACTACTGCTTGTAAAGACAACTTAATTTTAATTCAATTAGAAGACTATTTTCCCATTTGTTAAGTGACTTAAACTGCAAATAGAATTTTGAGTTCTCCTTAATCAAGGATCTGCTATTTCTACAAGCTCAAACCACATGACTTTTTACATCCATATGTGCAGACAATATGAGAAGATTTTATTGTGCAATTAAAAAAAAAAAAGTCCCTGTTGACATGAAAATACTTTGCTTCTTTGCTAAAGTACTAGAAATTGTCTAGCTGAGAGAGGTTTCTTAAGGTAACAGGCCATTGTAACAGAATTAAAATACTTTGCTTCCAAGGAAGAAAAAATAATGAGTTAGCTGATGCCTCACTGAGGATGTGTTTATTTAAAATATTACCACCCCTAGTCACCTATCATATAGAAATGACTCTACTGAAGTTACATCTTAAAAGAGAGAGGAAAAAGGAAAGGTCTGATGAATGATATGTCACTCGGGTCAATTATTAAGTATCACAGAGTACATTGGGGAGAACAAGGGGCCCAAGAGGAAGATCACAAAATGAGAGTCAAGCAAAATCTGATATCTACTGAGCGACTCTGCCAAAGGGTTACCCTTTGTACTAGATTACATGAAAAATAAAATATAAGGAAACAAAATCATAAGTTAGAGTTAAACTTTGCCTTAATTCCCAATTTCCACTTCACAGCACTTATGAATTATAGGATCAGCATAAAACATATTGCTTTTATAAGAAAAACGATTTCTGACAGAAAGGCCTTAGGTAAAAAGTAAATTTAAAAATCCAATTAAAAAATCCAATCCCAAATGCAGGGAACTGTTTTATTTTATGTTGGTGGAAACGCTTTCAGATACAACTGAGTTCTCTTGCATGAATCTTTTATCAAAGCAAGGACAGTCAATCTAGTTAGCTTATAACAGAGCAGTTTTTTCACAAAACAATTTTATTTTGGTGAGTTTTAGTTGAGGACAAACATGTTTGAATATCTACTAGGAAAATTTTCAAGGAGCTCCCCTGAAGTTAGAGGGAGAAAGGGGTAATGTGTTTTAGGAAATAAATTTTTGGGGAGAAGGTATCTTTCAACTATCTATTAGCTGAGTATTGTCAGGAATGTGTTCTATACAACTCACTGTAAGAAAAATTATAAAGAAAAAAAGTTCACCAAATTGCGAGTTTGAGAATAAAGACCTTAATTTAGTCATCTGAAGATCCCAACCACCCATAACAATACTTTGTAATTACTAGGTTGTCAATAAATATTTATTGAATAAACAAATGTTAAATAAGTTTTGGCTTATGTTCTCAAAGAATTAACAATCTTGTTGACTTAGGGAGGCACGCTGTTATAAACTGGCCAAAACTCCTCTACCTATGCACAAGCAGTGGGTTCTTTTGGTAACTATTAATAGCTGTCAACAGTTTGAAACAAGCAAAGGTAATTCCCAGCAGTAAAAGCAAGTCTCAGAACATTTGATCACAGATGCCAATATGTATTAGGAATCAAGTATATGATGTGTCTTAAAATTTTGATGAAGTTCCAGTGAAAAAAAATAACTTACAGGACAGATGTACTTCAGGCAAATGGGACAACATTCCATTGTTAGATCAGGCTAAACTTACTAAGTCAGGTCATCAAGAAATAGTTAAGAATGAAGCCTAGGATGTCATGCTCAAATGGATAGATGAAGGATGCAGCCTTTGCTATACCCTTATCCCTGTTCATGCAAGGTCTGGGATTATTCCTAAAATATTTCAGTCCATTTCCACATCTTGAAGATCACCAGTGAGATTTCATCACCAGTGACCACTTTGTTATTTAACAGAATGTCTCCAACACAGTTATAATTGTAACATATTATTCTAATGAGCTAACTTTGATGGTAGCGATGACCAGAAAAAAGGTAACTGAAGTGTCTATAGTAGCTGTTGGAAGAATATGGCTAGTTCATCCTCTGCTGAATTCCTGATGAGGGCAAATAAATAGTCCTAGAGTGTGGTTTTCACACTCAGATAATAGCTGATTGTCTATACTGAAGTACTTCAAATAAATGTCGTATCGTATATGACATGAGTGGAGATCAGTAAAAATAACTAACACACATTGAATGCTTCCTGTGTGTGGAGGGAGGTTTCTAAATACTTCACATGAGTCATCTCAAATAATCCCATAGCAACACTATTATTTCATTGTCTGTAAAAAGAAAAATTGAGATGCTGAGTAGGGTTGCTTGCTAAGGGAAGAAGCTGACAGGTGGCAATTTATGATTTAAATGTCGACAATTATTTCTAAAATCCATGCCCTTAACCACAAGGCAGTACTGACTCTCAAAAAACTAAATAGAGAATGATAGAACTAAGGGCTGAATTTTACGGGCTACTGGGGCTTAGAGCCCAACCTGATCATACATGGAGAAGGACTGGATAGAATACCGTTTCTCCTGGATTCAAGATCTGCTCAGCAGGGAAATACAGTCGGTCACAGGTGAACTGAGATTACCTATACAGTAGGTACTCTATCACGTGTCTGCATTCCATCTATATCATTTATTCAAATTCATAGCAGGAGGGCAATTATCTTCATCATATAATCAGACTTGGCCTATAAACCCAGCTTCCCAGGACCTAACTAGCTGTGTAGCCCATCTGGATAAGTATCATGATCTCAGCAATTTAAACCCCTGGATTCATATTACAAGGGTGAGCTTCAAGGGGTATGGATGATTTTAGTGATAGTGGAATATGATTATATGGTAAAAAATGTAATCTAAAAATAACTGCTTCAGTGGAACAACCAATTTACCTTCTGAATACATTTTTTATTTAAGCGTAATTGACATACAATGTTCTATTAGTTTCATGTGTACAACATACTAATTTGACAATTGTCATTACTCAATGCTCACGACTGTTAGGCTAGTTACCATATGTCAGTGTTCTTACAATATGAATAACTATATTCCCCATGCTGCGCCTTTCATTTCTGTGACTTAATTATTTTATAAATGGAAGTTGTACCTCTTAACTCCTTTATCTGTTTTGCCCACCTTCCCATCCACCTCCTCCTGTCTGGCAAATACTAGTTTGTTCACTGTATTTAAGAGTGTGTTTTTTGTTTGTTTGTTTTGTTTTTTGAATTTCACATGTAAGTGAAGTCATATGGTATTAATTTTTCTCTCTCTGATTTCACTTAGCATAATACCTTCTAGGTGCATTTATGTGGTCCCAAGTAGCAAGATTGATCTCTCTCCCTCTCTCTGACTCTCTTTGGCTAAGCAGTGTTCCATTATGTGTGTGTGTGGCACATCTTCTTTATCTGTTCTTCTATTGATGGACAATTGATTTCTTTCCATACCTTGGCTACAGTAAATAAAGCCACACTAAACTTAGGGATGTGTGTATCCTTTCAAATTAGTGGGTTTTTTTATTTGGGTAAATACACAGTATTGGAATTACCGGGTCATATGATATTTCTATTTTTAATTTTTGGAGGAATCTCCATACTCTTTTCTATAGTGGTTGCACGAATTTACATTCCTGCCAGCAGTGCGTAAAAGTTCCCTTTCTACGCAGCCTAACGAATATTTGCTATTTCTTATCTTTGTATACTAGTCTTTCTGAGTGGTTTGATATCTCATTGTGGTTTTGATTTGCATTTCCCTGATGATTGAATACCTCTTCATGTGCCTGTTGACATTGTCTGTGTCTTCTTTAGAAAAATGTCTATTTGGGTCCTCTGCCCATTTTTAATCAGGTTGTATTTTTTGTGTTAAATTGTAAAAGTTTTTGTATACTTTGTATGTTAACCCCTACCATGTATATCACTTTGTAAATATCTTTTCCCATTCAGTAGGTTGTCCTTTCATTTTACTGATGGTTTCCTTCACTGTGAAAAATCGTTTTATTTTGATGTAGTCCTATTTATTTTTGCTTTTGTTTGCCTTACCTGAGAAAACATACCCATATATATGTTGCCAGGGTTCGTGTCCAAGAGAGTACTGCCTATGTTTTCTTTTAGGAGATTTATGGTTTTCGATATCACATTTAAGTCTTTAATCCACTTTGATTTTATTTTTGTGTTTGGTATAAGAACATGGCACAGTTTCATTCTTCTGCATTTATCTGTCCCATTTTTCCAATACCATTTATTGAAGAGACTGTCTTTTCTCCCATCGTATGTTGTTTCCTCCTTGATTGCAGGTTAATTGACCATATACGTGTGGGTTTATTTCTGGGCTCTCTATCCTGTCCATTGATCTATGTATGTATTTTGGGGCCAGTACCAAACTCTTTGAATCATCACAGATTTGTAGTATATTTTGTAATCTGGGATTGTGATACCTTCAGCTTTTTTCTTCTTTCTCAAGGTTGCTTTTGCTATTGGGGGTCTTCTGTGGTTTCATACAAATTTTAGGATTATATGTTCTAGTTCTGTGAAAAATGCTGTTGGTATATTTATAGGAATTGCATTGAATCTATAGATTGCTTTGGATAGTTGGGGCATTTTTACAATATTTAATTCTTCCAATAAGTGAGTATGTTGTATTTCCCATGTATTTATGTTATCGTCAATTTCTTTCATTAATATCTTACAGTTTTCAAAGTACAGGTCTTTTTGCATTGTGATGCAAATATAAATGAGATAATTTCTCTTTCTGATACTTGGTTATTAGTGTGTAGAAATATAGCTGATTTCTTTATATTGACTTATATCCTTCTACTTTACTGAACTCATTTATGAATTATAATACCTTTGGTGGAATCTTTAGGGTTCTGTTTATAAAGTATCACGTCATCATCTACATATAGTGACAGTTTTTCCTTTTCCTAATCAAGTTGAATGCCTTTTATATCTCATGTAATTCCTACAGCTAGGACTTCCAGGACTGTGCTGAATTACTGTGATGAGAATGGGCATCCTTATCTTGTTTCTATTCTTGGAGGAAAAGCTTTCAGTTTTTCATCATACAGTATGTTGTTAGCTATGAATTTTTCATATGTGGCTTTAATTATGTTGGAGTTTGTACCCTCTAAACCCATTTTATTGAGGCTTTTTATCATAAAAAATGTTTTATTTTGTCAAATGCTTCTTCTGTATCTACTGAAATGATCATATATTTTTTATCCTTTATCTTGTTAATGTAATATCACACTGATTGTTGAATATTGAACCAGGCTTACCTCCCTGGAATAATCCCACTTGATTGTAGCAAATGTTTTTTTTAATGTATTGTTGAAATTGGTTTGTTACTATTTGGTTGAATATTTTTGAATACGTGTTCATCAAAGATAATGGCTGTAGTTTCCTGTTTTGGCATTTGTCTTCTTTTGGTATCAGGGTAACACTGGCCTCCTAGAATGAATTTGGAAGTTGTCACTCCTTTTTTAATCTTTTTGCAATAGTGTGAGAATAGATACAATTTCTTCACTACATGTTTGTTAGAATTCACCTGTGACGCCTTCTGGTCCTAGACTTTTGTTTGTTGAGTTCTTTGATTATCAAATCAATTTTGTTACTAGTAATATGTCTGTTCAAATTTTCTATTTCTTACCAATTAAGTTTTGGAAAATTTTAGGTTTCTAGGAATTTTTTTAAATTTCTCCTAGACTGTCCAATTTGTTGGCATAAAATTTTTCATAATATTCTCATAATTCTTTGTATTTCTCCTTTATTTCTGATTTCATTTATTTGAGTACCCACTCTTTTTTCTTGAGGAGTCTGGCTAAAGGTTTATTAATTTTATTTATCTTTTCAAAGAATCAACTCTTGGTTTCATTGATCTTTTCTACTGCTTTGTCATAGTCTCTAATTTATTTCCACTCTAATCTTTATTTCCTTCTGCTGCTACTTTAGGGTTTATTCTCTTGTTCTAGCTTTTTTAGGTATAAGTTAAGTTGTTTATTTGAGACTTTTCCTGTTTTTTGACAAAGGCCTGTATTGCTTTAAACTTCCTTCTTAGAACTGCTGTTATGTCTCAAAGACTTGGAATATTGTGTTATTTCCATTCATCTTTATGTATTTTTTTATTTCCACTTTGATTGCTTCATGGAGCCATTGGTTGTTTAGTAGCATGTTGTTTCACCTCCATATATTATGGGTTTTTTTTTCCAGGTTGTTTTCTTAAAATTCATTTCTAGTTTCATACCATTGCGGCTGGAAAAAATGCTTGCTATGATTTGAGTCTTGTTAAATTTACTAAGACTCGTTTCATCCTAACATGATCTATACTGGAGAATATTGCATGTACACTTAAAAAGAATTTATATTCTGGTTTGGGATGGAATGTTCTGTATATATCTGTTAGGTAAATCTAGTCATATAAAATTGCAGTTTCCTTGTTGCTTTTCTGTCTGCACTATGTATACACTGATGTAACTGGGATGTTAAAGTGCCCTACTATTAGCGCATTATTGTCAATTTCTCCCTTTATGTCTGTTAATATTTGCTTTATGTATTCAGGCACCCTTCTATTGTGTGCACAGAGATTTACAATTGTATATCCTCTTGTTAGATTATTTATTTTATCATTACATAGTGCCCTTCTTTGTCTCTTTCTATAGTCTTTGTTTTAAACTATTTTGTATAAGTATTTCTATCCCTGTTTTTTAATTAATTACTGTATTATTTTTTCCATTTGCGTGATGGATGTTTTTTTATCTCTTCACTTTAAGCCTGTATGTGTCTTTAGGACTGAAGTGAGTCTCCTGTCAGCAGCATAGATGGCTCTTGTTTTTTTGTTTGTTTGTTTTTAAATCCATTCAGTCTCCTTATGTCTTTTAATTAGAACATTTATTCCATTTATAGTTAAATTATTTATAACTAGGTATTTATTGCCATTTTGTGAATTGTTTACTGGTTGTTTTTGTAGTTCTTCTTTGTCTTTTCTTACTCTCTTCTATTGTGGTTTGATTATTGTCTGTAGTATTATGCTTAAATTTCTTTATTTTTTGCATATCAATTTTAGAGTTTGATTTGTGGTTACCATTAGGTTCATATATAACATCTTACATTATAGTCTACCTTGAGTTGATGGTTGCTTAATTTTTAACACATTGTAAAAGCATTACATTTTTATTCCTCCTTACATGTTTTATTTATACATCTCATTTCACATCTTTTTATCTTGTGTATCCCTCAACTAATGTTTGTTAGATATAATTTATTTAGTGTTTGTGTTTTAACTTCCCTACTGGCTTTATAAGTGATTAATCAACTATCTTTATGTTTACTTTCACCTGTAAATTTGTTTCCTTTCAGAAATTTCTTCTAGTTATGGCCCTTTCCCTTTAATGACATCCCTTTAACATTAGTAATAGGACTGATTTAGTTGTGGGGAACTCCTTTCACTCTTGTTTGTCTGAGAAACTCTTTATCTTCTCTATTCTGGTGATAGCCTTGCTGGGTAGAGTATTCTTGGTTTTAGGGTTTTTTTCTTCTAGCACTTTGAATATATCATGCCATTCCCTCTGGCCTATAGAATTTCTGTTGAAAACCATCTGATAGCTTCATGGGATTTCCCTTATGTGTGACTGTTTTCCTTTCTCTTGCTTTTAAAATTTTCCCTTTATCATTCCTTGCTGTCTTTTTAGTGTCTTGGTGTGAACCCCCTTGGGTTTCCCTTTTAGGGACTTGGAGTTCCTACAACCTGAGAGTCTAGAAGTAATAGAAGGTAACTTTCAGAAATCTAGAATGATCTCTTTACATATACATGAAGGAACCAAGGCCTAGAGAGGTCAACTGACTTTCACAAATGTGAAAATTTCCAGGAGGTATCAAAAGCTTTAATAGTCTTGTAATATATTATGTTAAAAAATAAACTAGAAAAAAAACGGTTTATGTCAACTCCCTGAGGAAAAATAAGACATATGAATTTCTTTGTTAAAGTATATCATATCTGACAGTTTGATGATTTAAATTTTGGTACAAAAGTGAGCAGGGTAACCTTGGTTTTCCAGCATAAAAATCTATATTACCCCATATCTTCAAAAACTTTAGATTTAGTTCATTGTCCTAGGGTAAAACAGTTGAACTACCACAACAGGCAGATTATCATGGTGCTATCAACCTTGTTTCAACATTGATACTGATAATGGTGAATAGTTAATTGAGGTGGATAAAAAGGTTTCTCCTTTTACCTTTTTGTCTCCTTAAAAACAAATGCAAACAAACAGTATTGGATTGTTGATGGCAGCTTTTTACCTCTGTGGAAAGAACTGAATTTTGATTAAGTATACCATACTATTGACAATGTTTATGGGTGTGTGTGTGTGTGTGTGTGTATGCGTGCGCACATGTTTGTGTTTTCATGTTCACTGTAACAGTTTTGGTAATGTTAAAATGTTTCTCTTCTTTATTATATGCTGATTATATGCCAATTCTGTTATTCTTGATTATACACCAATGCATGTATACTGTCTTAGAGTTGTAACCTCCATCACATTAGTAAACATGTATTCGTTAAAATTGTGTTTTGGTTACTTATGGTACTTCTCTAAGCTTTGACTGACAAGATACTTTTACTGGAAGGGAGTAGATCATTTGGATTCACAAATAAAATTGACACATCTAAAATAAAATGAAAACACTTTAAAACCTTACTGTTGGAGAGCAAATGGAAAACTTTGTAATCACTTCACTTATGACAGAAGTAGTCCCTACCAATATCTTCTTTCCTTTGGAAAATTTAGATGGATAAATAAAAGTAACAGCCTTAAATGGATCCCTTATATGAAGAGAAATAAACATGTCTGGCTTTTGTATTCCACAAAAGAAATTGTTTATATATATGAGGCTTAAACTAAATATTTACTCTTTGTGAAATGCAACTCTCGTGGAAACACACACAAGCACCCACATCATTGTACTATCCCTCCTGCCCAACTTACAAAACTAAGAACTCGTAAGAGCTGTAATTATTTTCTTAAAAATTTTTTAATGTTTATTGATTTTTGACAGAGAGAGAGAGAGAGACAGACAGAGCATGAGCGGGGGAGGGTCAGAGAGAGAGGGAGACACAGAATCCAAAGCAGGCTCCAGGCCCTGAGCTGTCAGCAGAGAGCCCAACGTAGGGCTCAAACTCACAGACTGTGAGATCATGACCTGAGGGGAAGTCGGAGGCTCAACCAACTGAGCCACCCAGGCACCCTGAGCTGTAATTCTTTTCAGTACAATGTGATGGAACTGTGCCACCTTCATCAGCATTAATGAGTGCAGCACAGCTAATTCTTCACTTAGGGTACTGACTTGTGGTTCTTTTGTGGGAAATGGCTCTACAACTAATAAATAAAACTTTCTGCAAGTTATACAACAGCTGAGAGTAGGTAGCCCCTTCAGAAATCCCCAGGCCCAAATGGTTTCTCTGATGCTACTAAACACTTAGAGGTATTCTCTAAATCTTTCCCATATCTTCAAAAGGAAGCAAATAAAGTACAGAAAACAATCTCTGTTGTTTAATTTAAATCATGCTAGACAGAGTGTTGGAAAATAAGTAGACTGTTTGAAATCAAAAATTATGTGGTAGTATAAGAGATGTGTTAGTTTGCTAAGAGGGCACAGAGGAGTGTTACAGGGTTGGAGTTCACAGAACTTCCATCTGATCTTTGATGAGTGTGTGGACATCCTCATTTTATAGGAGAAAGCTTCTAATGAACTTGTTTTACCTTCACTGGAAAAGACTTAAGTTCCCTGGTATGATAAATAAATGGGAAACTTTTAAACCTAACCTCTTTAGTTTCTGGAGATTACTTTCAGGCATCCGTTGAGTTTGTGGAGTTTCTTATTTGATATCTGATATGTTACATTTTTTAAAAATATATATCATTATATTAGACTCCCACTCTGGAAACAGATGAATATAAAATGTTCTGAATCTCCAGGGTCTCCTGAGTGGCTCAGTTGGTTAAGCATCTGACTTCAGCTCAGGTCATGATCTCATGTCTCCTGAGTTTGAGCCCCACATCAGGCTTTGTTCTAACAGCCTGTAGCCTGCTTCAGATTCTGTGTCTCCCTCTCTCTCTCTGCCCCTCCCCCACTCATGCTCTGTCTGTCTGTCTCTCTCTCTCTCTCAAAAACAAATAAATATTTTTAAAAAGTCAATATCTAAGCTCATCATCTATGACACAGTAGAACAAAGGGTTTCCATTTATAGGAAGTTAGGGCAGTATTTCCTAGAATCAACATCTAGGATTTTCATAGGATTTTCCCAAGGAAGAAGTGTTTCTTCTGTGAATAGACGGCAGCATAAAATGGTGCTGGGATTACTTTTAATAAGAATTAACCACACTGAGTACCACCTCACGCCAGTCAGAGTGGCTAAAATGAACAAATCAGGAGACTATAGATGCTGGCGAGGATGTGGAGAAATGGGAACCCTCCTGCACTGTTGGTGGGAATGCAAACTGGTGCAGCCCCTCTGGAAAACAGGGTGGAGGTACCTCAAAAAATTAAAAACAGATCTACCCTCTGACCCAGCAATAGCACTGCTAGGAATTTACCCAAGGGATACAGAAGTGTTGATGCAGAGGGGCGCTTGTACCTCAATGTTTATAGCAGCACTTTCAACAATAACCAAATTATGGAAAAAGCCTAAATGTTTATCAACTGATGAATGGGTAAAGACGATGTGGTTTATATATACAATGGAATACTACTTGGCAATGAGAAAGAATGAAATCTGGCTATTTGCAGCAACATGGATGGAACTGGAGGGTATTATGCTAAGTGAAATAAGTCAGGCAGAGAAAGACAGATACCATATGTTTTCACTCTTATGTGGATCTTGAGAAACTTAACAGAAGACCATGGGGGAGGGGAAGTGGGGAAAGAAAAGTTACAGAGAGGGAAGGAAGCAAACCATAAGAGACTCTTAAGGACTGAGAACAAACTGAGAGTTGATGGGGGTGGGAGAGAGGGGAAAGTGGATGATAGGCATGGAGGAGGACACTTGTTGCGATGAGCACTGGGTGTTGTATGGAAACCAATCTGACAATAAATTATATTTAAAAAATTAACTAGGTTTTTGGTATTACCTATTCACAATAGTTATTGAAAATTTGGTTTGCTTTTCTGAGAAGCCTCTCTTGTTTGATGGTGATGGTGATTTTTTTCCCAGTTTACTTTGAGTTTGCATTAAAGCTTGATGATTTTGAAGCTATAATCAAGTCAAATTTCCTCCTGTTAGTAAGAACAGGATAAGGTCTTAGCTTATCCTGTATCTTTTGTGTTTTCCTCATTAGTGTTAATTCTCAAGACATTGCCTGAGGAATACTGACAGAGAAAGTTTCTTAGTATTTTCCATGCCTGAAACATATTTGTCTTCACATATGAATAGTAATTTTGCTTGGCAAAAAATTCAGATTGAAAATAATTTTCTCCAGGTACTATGAAGATGTTTTCACTTGCCTTCTAACGTTCAGTTTTGGCGATGATAAATATGATGTTTGTCTGATTCTCTTTCTTTTCGATTGTGTTGTGTTTTTGTTTTTGTTTTTTTTTTTTTTTTGGAAGTTACTGGATCTTTTTAATCCATGGGATTGTAAAATATTATGTTAATATGTTGAGGATAGGTCTTTCTTTGATCATCTTATTTGTAATTTACTGGGGAATTTCAGTATGAAGGCTCGTGTTTTTAACAGCTATAGAATATCATTAAACTATTTCATGAAACATTTTTCTGTGTTTCTGTTCTCTGTATTTAAGACTGTCTTACGGTCTGTCAACCTCTCTGTGTTTATATCATTTTTGCTTCCCTTCCCTTATATTCATCTGTTTTGTTTCTTAAATTCCACACACAAGTGAAATCATTGATATTTGTCTTTCTCTGCCTAATTTCGCTTAGCATAATACACTCTAGTTCTATGCGCATTGTTGCAAATGGCATTTTTTCATTCTTTTTGATCACTGAGTAATAGTCCATTGTGTGTGTGTGTGTGTGTGTGTGTGTGTACATACACTTTTTTTTTTTTATCCCTTCATCAGTTGATGGACATTTGAACTTTTTGCATACTTTGGCTATTGTCAGTAGTGCTGCTATAAACATTGGGATGCATGTGCCGCTTTGAATCAATTCTCCTGTATCCCTTGGATAAATACCTACTAGTGCCGTTTCTGGGTCAAAGGGTAGTTCTATTTTTAACTTTTTGAGGAACATCCATACTGTTTTCCAGAGTGGCTGCACCAGTTTGCAATCCCACCAGCAATGCATAAGTGTTCCTCTTTCTCAGCGTCCTTGCCAATATCTGTTGTTGCCTGAGTTGTTAATGTTAGCCACTCTGACAGGTGTGAGGTGGTACTTTATTGTGGTTTTGATTTGTATTTCCCTGATGGTGAGTGATGTTGAGCATTTTTTTCATGTATCGGTTAGCCATTTGGATGTCTTCTTTGGGAAAGTGTTTATTCATGTCTTTTGCCCATTTTTTCACTGGATTATTTGTTTTTTGGGTGTTGAGTTTGAGGAGTTCTTTATAAATTTTTGATATTAACCCTTTTTCGGATATGTCATTTGCAAATATCTTCTCCCATTCTGTAGGTTGCCTTTTAGTTTTGCTGATTGTTTCCTTCGCTGTGCAGAAGCTTTTTATCTTGATGAGGTCTCTATAGTTCATTTTTTATTTTTTCCCTTGCCTCTTTCAATTGGTAAAGTTGATTGAATATAGGTTTATTTGAGAACAAAGTCAACCCAGTATGCATTACAGATAACATCTCCCTTACAGAAATGATTGAAAGTAAGCAACTTGAGGTGTGGAGGTAGATAAGAAAGAAATGGCTTCCTAAGTGATGACGAGTAGTCCAAGAAAAGCAGAGAAATCGCAAAGTAGGAGCAAGAAGCCATCAAGAAAATGGTAAGCACTGCCAATGCATACATTGTGTTCTGCTTCCCTGGGTGTCTGTCAGACAAAGAGAGACCACAATGAGAGACAGATCTCAGCACCCTCTCCTGAAGAATGCTCTGCGATTGATGGAGTTGTACCTGAAAATTGGGTCCTTGGAGGAGAGCAAATCTCCCCTTTCTGGTGAAGCTCAGACGGAAAGTTGAAGTCAAAATTTTCTGACCTCAGTCTAACCTGCTGCCTAGCAACAATAGTCTTTGATTCACTTTTTTCTTTGACTTATTTCCCTGGCAGATACAATTTTCTTTAATACTTACTGATTGTATTTTGTATTGATCTCTGGAGACACTGTCTCTGAAACTGTCGCTTGGGGTCACTCATTCATTATAAAGATTCTGTAAAGGATGGCTTGGTTTCCATGTTTCATGACAGAGTGCATCACCACACTTTTTGCCAGTTTGAATCAGATCTCCAGTACCATTTCTTATTTTCTCTTAGAGAAAATTTTAAAATAAATATATTCTTTTATGAAGAACTTGCTCAAAGTAAGTATTATGTTGAACTCTTTTTTTATCCAGGAAGTACAGGTCTTATTTATTGACCAGTTCCATGATTATTTATTTTTTTCTCGAGAATTAAAAAGTGACTTTGGCATTTGAGTGTCCTAAAGAATGATTTATACATCTTTGCTTGAGGCAGACAAAACACAGGTAGGTTTAGTGCAATTTCTGATTAAAGCTTTGTTATCAAATTTTAATTAAAAGCAAAAAATGGCCGGAAAAGAAAAAGACTAATTTCTTCAATTTCTGGGCACCTCTGTATCAGAGGAGAGAAATCATGTAAAATTAGAAAGTTATTTTGTTTATTTTTTAAAATATAATTTATTGTCAAGGTAGCTAACATACAGTGTATACAGTGTGCTCTTGACTTCGGGAGTAGATTCCCATGACTCATTGCTTTCATACAATACCCAGTGCTCATCCCAACCAGCGCCTTCCTCAATGCCCATCACCCATTTTCCCCTCTCCCCGCAAGTAGCTGGATGAAATTGATTAGTGTGTTCATTATCAAATTTATCTCCATGCTTTAAAATATCATGTTTTCCATAGGTTGAGAATCTGAGGCAATTTTAATGTATGTGGGCTATTTGTTTAGATACAACCTTCAATAAAAACATTGCTTCTTAGCTGTACTTTTGGTGTTGAACTTCTTTCAGAGAATAGTTATGATGAACTAATTTTATGTCACAGGTTGGTCTCCAATGCTGTTGTAGAATCCATTCTAAAGGAAAAATTGAAGTGTAACATCAAGAGGTTCTAGGTGAACATCAGGCTGTCCATTTTCTAAACTTTGTCCCATTCACTTCCAGTCATCTAAGGACAGGAGTTGCAAATATCTCTTTCATCTGAGAACATGGTGTTGAGACTTGAGTGCATTAAACATGATTTTATACCAAGACAGTTGTCTTAAAAGCTAATTTTGGTTAGAGAGGAAGAGAGAAATAGGGGGAGAAAGGAAAGAGGGCAGGGAGAGAGAGATATAGGAAGATGGAGATTTTCTAGATGAGCTGACAATCGTAGCACTCACACAGAAATCAAAGGCAACACAGAAGAGGAAAAGGTCATAATGGGGATTCAATCTCTTTTCTTCCACCAAAATTGTTCAATCAAATATCCCCAAAACAATTCATATGTCTTCTTAGAGATGATCTGAGGGGGTTTGCAAACAATTTGTGAAAATGGACATCTTACTTAAAAGAACAGAACAATTAACCTAAAGGACTGTATAGGTGACTGTTGGACTGAGTTTACTAACTGATACTAAGATTTATATTTTTTCTTCCTTACCCCATTCCCACAAGCAGGTACAGGTTTATGAGCTCAGAATTAGACACTGCTTTTAAAACTATCTTTTCTTTGTATGTCTCAATATGGTGGGTGTCATTTTGCAAAGCTGACTCACCGTCAACATTTGGTTAGTGTTTTTATTTTCTATGATTGTAGTGTGACCTACCAGACACTGTAAGCTAGGCTTTAAGAGTACTTTTTATCAGGGGCACCTGGGTGGCTCACTCAGTTAAGTGGCCAATTCTTGGTTTCAACTCGGGTCATGATCTCACGGTCCCTGCAATTGAGCTCTGCCTTGAGCTATGTGCTGACAGCGCAGAACTTGCTTGGGATTCTCTCTCTCTCCCTCTCTCTCTGCCCCTCCCTTGCTCACATGCTTGCTCCCTCACTCTCTCTCAAAATTAATAAAATAAATGCAAAAAAAAGTACTTTCTAACAATATGATTTTTTCCTTGTACATATTCTGAGTGATAATTCAGTTAAGTGAATCCCTTCCAAATCATGTGAATGTGTGCCAGCGTGAAGCCAAGGTGTATCTATTCTCAACTATTTGCGAAGGATGATTAGTCTGTCTCCTGAGTAGAGTATCTCCATTGAGTTGTCAGGAGATGGTAAAGCCATTTCCAATAAAGCACAAATTACAACTATAGAATATAGATGAGTAAGAGTTACATGAAGTTACTCTCTTATTTTCATTTATAAAATAAAAGTTACAGAACAAACAGCTTGAATTTTGCTCTTGTTAACTGAACTCAGTTTATAAGCAGGTTTGCAGTGGATCACATAGTCAGAGTTACATTAAAAAGCATTAGAGCAAAGAAGTCAGATTGTGGTACTTATGAATTCATGCATTTTTCAAGTGCCAATGATTATACTTTAAGATAGGACTATAATTAATTGTGCAGGGTGATTCAGGCTCAAAGTGTCAATAATACCTGGGGTCACGTTGTGTCAATATCTATCTGTGTAGGTATTTAGTCTAAGCAGTGGAAATCAGGGTTCCAAACTGTTTTTAGAATACAGAAACAAGGTATCTAATAGCAGGAGAATTCGAGCAGGTGGTAGGACTCTAAATTCCAGATTGGGATTCAGAAGCATTAATGTAGGAAGTGAGCAGGAGGCCATAGTGTTGAAAAAATTCAGATAAGAGGCAAATAGACAAGGCACAGAGAAACCAAGAGAATTCATATTTTCTAACTGGCACATAAAGTGAAGCCTAGTAATTACAAATGAGAAACAAAATGACTTAAAATTTTAGCTCAGCTATTATGCTTAAATATCTCCATCTTAAGGTCAGGCACAGTCCAAAATACCAGGTTGAATTGGGTTTTCAGTGGAAACTTAAGCAGAAAGATACATTTGGGGGAAGAAGAATGTTTTCATGCGTTTCAACATCCTGGTACGCAGATGGTTGACTCATTCTCTGTCTTGTACATTTCTCATTTCTTTGTCATGATTTCTTTGGGAAGTATCTCAGTTTGATTACATACAGCATTCTACCATTTTAAAAATTAATTTTAAATATTATCTCATTGATAACCTATTCTCATTCCTTGGGATGTATGTATACCTGACACCTTCTATACGTTTAGATCTTCTTCTGCTGATAGGTTGCATTTAAAACTTGGCCTGAAAGTCTGATTTCTTTAAGGGCCCAGAAAAAAAGTATATATAAATTTGCCACATTGTTCTCCACTATTGGGCATTATTGTTCTAAAAACTTTAAAAAATTTATTATAGGTAAAATTACATTTAGTTACTGTAACTTTCATATCTTTGATAAGTACAAGTGAACATTCATTGTATTTATGTATTGATGGGTATACTCTTAAACTCTGTTCCAATCATTTGTCCATTTAGCTCCTGAGGTACTGTGTTTTCCCTATGAATTTATTATTTTACCAAAGTAAAACTAATTCCTGTTTATTCATCCCTTGGATTTGTATCAGATTGATTAAATATTTAATGAAAGATTATAGAATTGATTGAAATTAATAAAACCTGGAAATGTACTCGGATTCCATTTCACAACATTCTGAGCTTAACAACTTTGTGTTTCAGCAGTTCATCTGAAGATGAACACAGTTGACTGACTTCCACACTCTTTACTTCTGATCTTTAACCACTTTTATACCAAGGAAAGCAAGACCTTTCACTTAAAGAATCAGACTAATAAAAATCTGGAAATTGTGCAGAAATGGCTTTTTTTTGCTTTATGTGACTGTTCTCATAAAACAGATTAATGACAAGCTGTACTAACAAGAAAATGAACACATACTCCTGGCATGACAAAAAAGAAAGTAGATCATATATGTAATATAGTACCAATTACAAAATGTCTGAAAGGAAATCTTGAAATGTTACACATTATCTCTAAATAGTGGAATCACATGTGATTGTAGAATAGTCTTCTTTACATTTTTACATTTTCCAAAACTTTTACAATGACCACTTACTTTATGGGCATATATAAAAGTGACAGCCATGGCAAATGTCGATTTACAAAATTAGAAATTCATGCCTTCATTGTTTCATTATTTTTATAATAATTGCTCCGATTTATCCTACTTACCTTTGTGGATATGCAAATCTAAATCTGTTTAGGCTGAGAATCCAAACTCCCTTGAAACTACCAAGAAGACAGATTTTCTCTACTTTTTCTGTGACTGTAAGGATAGTGCCAGAGTATATTTGTTTACATTCATTTGTCAGTATTTATAATGATTGTCATGAGGAGGCTGATGATATTGGGATGTGTTTATTTATTTATTTATTTAATGTTTGTTTATTTTTGAGGGAGAGAGAGACAGAGCGTGAACAGGGGAGGGTCAGAGAGAGAGGGAGACACAGAATCTGAAACAGGCTCCAGGCTCTGAGCTGTCAGCACAGAGCCCGACGCGGCGCTCGAACTCACGGACCACTAGATCATGAGCCGAAGTCGGACACTTAACCGACCGAGCCACCCAGGCACCCCATTAATTATTTTTCTTAAGTATATGAATTATTTATGTTGCTAGTATAATGGAATTTGAGGCAAAAGTAATGAGTCTCTACAAAAGTATTCTTGGTAATCTTATTCTTCATTAATAAATTTTTTCTTGAAGCACAAAAATGTGAGTGTCACTTAAATACAGAATAGCTTTTCAATAATGCTATCATTGCTTTACTGTCTTCTGCATTTTGATGTAGCCTGGCTGAGTTCTGACACAGAATTTTCATTAGGGAATTTATACTTGAGCAAAGTTTAATATTGCTACACCTAATCACTTCTGAGAAAAAATAACTTGTAGAGACTTTAAATAATGTAGATTTGAAATGAATGTGATTAACTTTTCAGTAACTGTTACCTGGATATTTGAAATTCCTCTCATGTCACAAAGTAGGAATATTACGCTTTTATGTATCTAGTTTTGGTCCATAAGTGTATTTTTCAATGATTCATCAGGTTGTGGAGTTTTAGGTTTAACCGAACCCAGAATAGTAAAATAACCAGCTAAATGTACTACAGTATCTTCTTTTCAGGCATTGATTTGTAGTGACAATTGTGAATCAGCTCTTCAGCTGGACACAAATGAGAATCTAACAATAGCTACTGTCTGTATGAGTCCTTCTTGCTGGAGTTTTTCCTTCCCTACTTACTTGAACCTCCTAAAATTATACATTTTAGCCACCGATCTTCAGTTAAGTCAGCATTTCTCTTGCTTTTGGGTTGTATACACTTTAGAAAATAGGAAGCTTATAGATCACAGGAAGATGTGACAATTATAAATGAAAAATAGAATAGCCTTAGGCACACATATAAACAAATCCCCAGTAAAGGTAGGTCATATTTGTTTGGCATGGGAATTGCACCGCAGTCCAATTTGGATGTCACAAAAGACGTTTATCTTTCAGGCTTATGAAAACTGCTTCTTCCACCAATTCTCTTGAGGCTGCAGAAACAATTATAGAATGCGTAGGGGAAGAAGTATAAGAATAAGAAAAAGTAAGACTTAGATTCATTTACAGGTTTTATTTTCATATTCCTGCTTTCAGAAAACTGTCACTTTACTTTATTTTTGCCATTTGAAATGGAAATTTCCAAAGATTATTATTTGACTATTTACCTGAAACATTAACAATATTAAGGCAGCAAATGACAGAAAACCAAGTTCATCGTGAATGATGACAACATCTATATATCTCTATGCTCTGTTCCTAATGCTAGTTCATCTGCTCACATTTGCAACAATTCATGAAATCTATAGTTGCAACTCTGTTGTTCCTCATTCCACCTACAACTCCAATCTCTCATCCTTATTGATACCTCTCTTAGGCTTAGGTATCTAAATAGGGAAACTAATATTTTTAAAACTAAGCTCATTAACTGTTGTTCTGGTCAGCCACCTCTCCGTAATTTCCTTACCGCTGTCGTATGTTATTAACATCTTCCGATTTTCCCCATAATCACCACTATTCTATGAGTGTTCACCTCTTTGGCCAAGTTATTCTCTTTGGAATGGTGGTCTCTGGGCAATATACTCTGCCTTTTAAGAGAACATGATGTTTGTGAGACCGTGACTGGAATGTGGAGATCATATGTGTAGTTTAATAAAGTATTTCTCGTGTCCCTCTCCCCCCAAAAAGAATGTGAGAATTTCCTTTCAGTAAGTTATTCTACAGTATAGCTAGCTACCAGACAGGGGAATTGGTGACAGGTGTTGCTTCAACAAGTGTTTTACTTCCCTATGTGTGCCAGGTGCTTGGTTAGTTCTAGGTTGTAATAAAAGACAGAGGGTAAATTCAAGTTCTGTCCCTCTTAGAATGTCAACTGTTTGACTCCTATCCATCCTAGAATTATTTCCACTTGTCACTGCTGAAGCAGTTTCTCCGGGCCATTAAATAATATTGTACAACATTTTCTTCACTTCCTGATAATGGATTTTCTTCTCCTTCTTTCTTCTTTCTTCTCTCCTCTTTCCTCTTTCTTCTTTTTGATAATGGATTTCTTTCTTGTTGCTAAAGCTGGGCTTAGAATAGCAACTTGGATTTCAAGGTGTATATATGTGAGTACCGGAGTACTAAATGCTTCATGTAGGTATAATTGAAGACATGTTGAGTGTCAACAGCAGATGATCCTGGATTTGTAAAATAGTTTTGTTTTTTTTTTTTTTTTCCAACGCTTTTTATTTATCTTTGGGACAGAGAGAGACAGAGCATGAACAGGGGAGGGGCAGAGAGAGAGGGAGACACGGAATCGGAAACAGGCTCCAGGCTCTGAGCTGTCAGCACAGAGCCTGACGCGGGGCTCGAACTCACAGGCCGTGAGATCGTGACCTGACTGAAGTCGGACGCTTAACCGACTGCGCCACCCAGGCGCCCCAAAATAGTTTTTATTGGTAAGAAGATTGAGATACCTTGATAGCTAAAAAGATTTTTTTTTGTATGTAAAGATGTTGCTAATTACCATATGCTAATTTAGCACTAACACAACGATAATTTGATAGGATATTTCAGAAATCACACCAAGTGGAGGCAAAATTACAATCTGGATGAGATGCCAGTGCGACAGCATTTTTCTTGCAAGTTTATGTGACCCTCTTTATGGCATGGGGTCTTAGGTTTTTTTATTCATGAAGTAGCAATAATATATTCTGTAGCTATATCCTAGGGTTGGTGGCAGACTTAATAAAATATTTAATGTAAATTAACTTTAAAGTTAGAAACAACTAGGTAAACCAAAACTAAAAGTATGATGATAAGTATACATTAGGCTGTAAAAACAAGTATTCATCCATACAAATAGATAAAAATCATGCAGAGCACATTTTCTGAGCACACAGTGGAATTAAACTAAAAATCACTGGCAATAAGTAGCAATTAAAGTTACCAATAATGACTGAAATTTAAGTAATTCATTCATCAATTAAATGATAAGAGATACAACCTAAGTGGTCCTTAGTGGGAAACATAGAACTTATGTTAGAAAAGAAGAGAGGAAACCGGTGACCTAAGGCTCCATCTTGAAAGCTATAAAGACAAAGCAATGTACACCTAAAGTCGGTAGGAGTAATAAGTAGGTGCAGAAATCATCACCAGCAACAAAAAGCTACCAGGGAATTTTTACCAAAGGCAAAAACATTAATGAAATTGATAACTGTGTAGCTAGATTGAATATGAAAATAAGAAAAGGGAAGCTACCAATAACAGGCATACAAAAGGATTTATCACCACAGATTCTACAGAGATTGAAAGGGTAACAATAGATTGCACCTAAGAATTTATAACAAACATGACACCTTAGATAAAACGAAAAAACTTCATTGAAGAATACGACTTGCAAAATTAACACAAGAAGTTGCTACAATCTGAATAGTCCTGGTTCAATGAAAGAAATGAAACTTGTTACCAATTCCTCTTCCAAAATACATATAAATAAGAAATAACATGAATCTAAAAAAGAAGAAAAAAAGAAGTAACGCCAATCTTACGCAAAAATAAGGAGATTACTGCCCTTCTTGTTTGAGTCCACCACAACGTGACAACATTATTACAAAAAAAAAAAAAAATGAGGACCAAAATTTCTCATGAATATAGACAAAAGGTTCCTTAATGAATTGTTAGTATTTGAAATCCAAGTATATCATGACCAAGCAGGATTTATCTTACGAATATAGGAGTGATTTAATCGTTTAAAATTACTCAGCGTAAGTTACCATATTAATAGATCGAAGGAGAAAAAATGATCATTTCAACAAAATGTAAACAGATAATTCAAATAATTATTCAAATAATGCAAAAAATAATTCAAATAATTCAAAACAATATTCATTGTTAAAATGCTTAGCACATTAGTAATAGGAGTTTTTTGTTAATAAAAAATTGAGCTCCTTCCAGCTTGTAGCTCAGCTAATAAGGAACTTGCAGGTTGTCACTGACTTGTACCAACAGGTAAAAAGTTGTTATGGGGGGGTTGTTTGTGTTTTGTTTTTCACGAACAAACTGAAAATCAGAAGTGCTTCTTAGGTCTGTCAGAGACATCAGGTCACCAGGCAAATTTCAGTTGTCAAAATTTAAGAGATGGATGGGAGCAAAAGAATCAAAATTTACAGGAGCAGAAACCTATCAACAGAAACCTACATGAGGACCGGTACTAAGGCAGGACAACCTTAAACGATTTTTGCCCAATTGCTGAAGACTCAGTCTGTGCACGACTGAGAGTTAAAACCTCTAAGGGGGCCCAGTCATACAGGGACCACCACTTATTTGTGAGTTTCACTTCCTGAGGCTTGTCAGGGTTTTTTACAGTGAAGACCAAAAAAAAAAAAAAAAAAAAAAAAAAGGAAAAAAAAAGAAAAAAATTTCCTTCTGCTTCTGGCATGGAGAGGGGAAGAGTAACTGTTTTGAAATACATGAAATAGTCTGTCCTTCTAAACAAGGCCTGCGTTCAAGAGAAATTTATTTACCAGAGCCTAACCAACCTGGGGAAGAGAAATAACAAACTCCAACCCGTTCTAGTCATATGCATTATGAATTAAACATCACAGCCCAGGGACACAGGCTCACACAATGACTCAGTTTTAATCATGGGGCTATAGAATGCTTCCCTCCCACACACCCCTTACTAGCACACCACTAAAAACCTATTTACTTCAGTTCTTTTTACTGAGTACATAATGTTTTACTTCCAACCAAAATATACATGGCCTACTAAAAGGCAAACAATAGTTTGTAGAGACAAATAAAGTGAACTAGACCCAGATATGACAGAGATATTGGAATTAACTGCCAATGTGAGCAGAGAATTGTCTGAAATAAATTTTGAAAATTTTGGAAATCAAAAACAGTGTAACAAAAATGAAGAATGCCTTTGATGACCTCGTAGACTGGACATGGCTGAGGAAAAAATATGTAATCTTGAGACTATGTCCACTGAAACTTCCAAAACAAAAAAGTAAAGAGAAGAGAGACTGAAAAAACAAACCCAGAATGTTCAAGAATTGTAGGACAACTATAAAAGGTGCAACATGTATAAATAGAATACCAGATGGAAAAAGAAATAGAAAAAAAATACATTTGAAGAAATAATGATTGAGAATTTCCCAAAATGAAAGACACCAGACCAAAGATTTAGATGTGTATAAAACACCAAGCAGGATAAATGGCAAAAACAAAACCACCAAACTAAACCTAAACATATACTCAAAATGCAGAAGATAATGAGAAATTTAAAAACTTGAGTGGTGCCTTGTTCGGACATCCAATTCTTGATTTTGGCTCAGGTCCTGATTTTACTGTTTGTGGGATCAGGATTGAGCCCCACATCGGGCTCCACACTGAGTATGGAACCTGCTTGGGATTCTCTCTCCCCATCTCTTTCTGTTGCTCCCCCAAATACACTTTCTCTCTCTCAAAATAAATAAATATTCTTTAAAAACTGGAAATAAGATAGAATAAACACATTATCAATAGAACAACAAGAATTATGTAGCACTTTTCCTCAGTAAACCACACAACGAAGAAGAGAATAGAATGAAATTTTTAGTGTTGGGGAAAAACAGCAACATGAAATCTTGTCTTGCAAATTATACTTTAATACTAAAAAAGAAGTAAAGACAAACAGAAATGTGGGGATTTGTTGCCAGTAAATTTGTTGCCATTTCTGTCTTGCAAGAAATGTTTAAAGAAGTTCCTAAAAGAGAAGGAAAATGTGAAGGTGAAATAAAAATATTTATTTTTAATCTAACAGATAAAAGTTTAATAACAGCAATAATGTATTTGATTATGAGAGCTTATTTATAATTTGAAGGAAAGACTGCAATGACACAAAGGAAGGGAGGGAGGGATTTGGAATACTTTGTTATTTTAAGTCACTTGCATTACCTGTGGAGTCATATGATGTTCTTTGAAAGTGGATTCAGATTAGTTGTAAATGTGTATTGCAAATTCTAGGACAGCAGTTAACAAAACTGAAAAAAAAATCTTTTTTTCAGTTTTGTCAAGGAGAGAAAATGTAATCACTTAAAATGCTCAGTGGAAACCAGAAAAGGCAGGGGCACCTTGGTGGCTCAGTAAGTTCAGTGTCATGATCTCATGCTTTGTGGGTTTGGGCCCCATGTTGGACTCTGGGCTGACAGCTCCCAGTCTGGACCCTCCTTCGGATTCTGTGACTCCCTCCCTCTCTGCCCCTCCCCTTCCTGTGCATGCTCTCTCTAGTGCGCACTCTCTCAAAAATACATAAACATTAAAAAAAAAAACAGAAAAGGCAGAAAAGAGTCAAAGAAAAAAGATTAAAAAAGAACAACATGATAAATAAAATACAATAACAAATATGATAGATATGAATCCAGACATTTCAATCATTACTTCAAACGCCAATTATAAGACAGATTTTCAGAGTGGATTAAAACTAAGACCCAACTCTTTGTTTTTCACAAGAAACCCACTTTCAGTATAAAGACAGATGTAGATTAAAACTAAAAGAATGGAGAAAGATTTACCATTGCTAACACTAATCAAAAGAAAACTGGAATAGCTATATTATAGAGAGCAGGGGCACCTGGATGGCTCAGTCATTTGGGTGTCTGACTCTTGTTTTTGGCACAGATCATGATCTCAGTGTTCATGAGATCAAGCTCCACATTAGGCTCTGCCCTGACAGCCTGGAATCTGCTTGGGATTCTCTCTCCTCTGTCTCCCCTTCTCTGCTTGTGTGCTCTCTCTCAAAATAAATAAATAAACTTAAAAATAATTTACACATAGCAAATTGTAGAGCAAAGAAAATTATCAAGAGTAAAGAAAGACATTACATACTGATAAATGAGTCAATTTTCCAAAAAGATACAGTTGTTAATACCAATATACCTAGCAACAGAGTCAAAATACAAGGCAAAAGTTGATAGAACTGTAAGATGAGATAGATGAATTTATTATTGTATTTGGAAACTTCAGCTTGCACCACCTTATAAGTAAGTAATTGACAGATCCAGAAAGCAGAGTATCAGTAGGGACATAGTTAAACTCAACAACACCATCAATCAATGAATATAAATGATAGGTATGGAAGACTTCATTAAAAATAGTAGACTGCTCATTCTTCTCAGGTGCATATGGAATGTTCACCAAGATAGACCATGTTCTAGGCCATAAAACACATTTTAAATAATTTAAAGGGATAGAGATAATGCAATGTATACTTTCAGACCACGATTAGAGAACAACTTTTCTCCCCTTCTCTCAGTTCTTCCTAATCTCTTGGTTGGGACCTGAATAATACTAGTAGATCTTTGATCTGGTTTTCCAGGGTAGTGTTCCCACCATTTTTGTCCCTTTTTATGCTTGAATCCAGACTTTTCACAAAACTTGTAGAACTGTTCAATGTTACTTGCCTCTGTTAACAGTGACTTTACCAAGTGGGTACTTTTTTGTACAGTTTTTCACAACCTGTTTTGTCAGGAGGAGTAAAAGCAAAAAAACAGGATTTATTTTGTTGACAAATTATTTTAATAGACTTGACATCCTGGTTGATAAGTCATTGAACCAGAAGTTATCTTTTATATGGAACCTTTCAATTTCTTTTCTAGACTGCAATGCAAATGGTCTAGAAGGTGGTGTTAAAAGGCATTAGATTTGATGGGAAATTTGCTTCACATTTAGGCGATTTTTCCTTTACTTTAATTTAATTTTACAGTCCCGTTAAACGTTAAATTTGTTTTCAAGTTCTATTAAGGGGGAAATGGGAAGAAGCTTGGTGAAGTCATTTAACTTTCGCAAAGATGGAAATGATAAACTTTTTTTTATGTCAACCTTAAGGAAGTTGTATCTAGCTTAGCAATTTTGAGGGCAGTTAACAACCTGTTTGCCAACAATATGACTAATAGTTCTGACTGGGTCAATTAGATTTTCCCAAGGGCTATATAGAAAACATTTTGCAACTCCATTTTAGCTTCAGGAGGGAGTGAAAATGTATTGCTTATTTAATAAGTACTCTTGGCTGTAGTAGCAATTAATGGAACAAGATTAGGGAGGCATTTTAAAAAGGCAGAAAAATGATCCTTATATTGAAGTGTTCTTTTGTACTCTTGAACCATGAAGAGAAAGCATTTTTCAATTTGGACATGAGGCAGTACTGAATATTTATGGCTTCCTGTTCTAGCATGTGTCCAACAAACAACTAAGTGTTAAATGATAATGCAGAAGGCAGGGTAGTTCAAGGAGAATGATGCTGCCCTATGAATCCAACCAAGGTCCATCTGGTCTATTCTCAAAATATCTTGATAATTAGTTTCTTCAGCTTTTTGTGAATGACCCAGTTGAGCATCTTACATTCCTTCTAAGGGATAGAGTTTCTCTTATAGTACCATTATTAGGGACAAGAGGTGGTAAGTTTCATTTTTTAGAGCAACTAAAGTTCAAAAAAGAGATGTTACCAACATATAAATTAGTCCTCACCACATTGTATGCCAAATTCAGGTATAATTACCCCAAATCAGAGGGTCAAAAGTTTGAAATTTTTACCAATTTTTATTTGCTTATGTCCTTTAAACTCACTCACTGGATATTTATTGATATTCTAAATCTGTAATCTTGGTTCAGTGATTATTGATAAGGAGCTGGTGTTACATGGAAGGAATTTTACACAGATACATATCAAGGATGTTGTGAATTCCTTGAGATTGGACATGGAACTTTACCCACGTATATAGGAAGAAATCATGATGTTCATAAAGATTCTCAGGGGATCTAAATATGTTCAAGAATCATAGATTTACCTGATGATATGTTTTACACCCTTGTTTTAGACATCATCTAAGAATAGACTTCTATACATAATTAACTTTTTGCTGTATTAAATCATATTAGAAATAGGCAAAAATACAGGAATGGCTACATTTTGATCTATTGTCATTCATGACCTGGGCATGAGTGGCATAGACATTTAATTACCTGATGTTTCTAGGAGAGCATCCTGGTTGACTGTGAAGCTACCTACAGTCTCTTGTCATGTTGGAAGTTACTGAATTTCCAACTGGCAGTAAAATCAGTTACTGAATCCTGTTGATTTTTCTCTAATAGATCTCTCTAAGCTACTCAGGCTTTGATTTCTTGCTCTTATTGTCCTACCTCAGATTTTCTTACCTCTTAATTACGTTTCTCAAATAATAACTTTGTCTTCCTTTTTTTTCATCACAATGTAGGTAAAGTGATATTTTCAAACGTCAGCTTACTGCTTAAAACTTTTATTATTTCCTCATTGCTCTTAGTGTAAGCAAATTCTATATTTTTAAACACTGCCCATTTTACTTTGTAAGACATGACCTGTTTTTCATTATGCAAATTTTTATTTTGCGACGTACTTACCCTTCAACTTTTCCATTCTAACAATCTTGACTCTGCTGTGATTTCTCAAAACAGCCAAAACCCTTTATAGCTTTCAAGATGTCCCAAGCTCTCCCAGTGATTCAGATGTGTACTGAAGCTGGAGAACCATTCTTAAAAGTGCGTTTGCTGCCCTCTTTTGCCCTGGTAAACCCTACACAGTCTGCTAAGATCCTACTTTGAAGAAATTTCTATTCCTTTCCAAGTTTCTTAGTGATTCCTCTATTGTCTGCAAAATTAATGCTATCCATGTGTCATTGTGCCTGTAGATTTCTAGACCCATGGAAAAATCCTGATTCAGTGATTGGGCTGGAGGATAGAAATAAGAATATTGAAACACACATACAACTTTCCTGGATGATCCTGTTGGTAATTCAAATTTAAAATTACTGAACTAAGTGGTTTTCTCAAGAAGATAAGCTTCGAAAGGGGATCAGAGAAAAGGGGATGTCAATTCCAGGGGGAGAATGATTGGACTATGGGAGAAAATGTTTCTGTTGTTGGCTTATTTGTTTTACAATGAGAGATAGATGAGTTCATATTCTGAGGTGTAAGAACTAGCACAGATGTATAGGGTCAGGGTACAGAAGAAAAAGTGATATATTCACTTTTTAGGGGGAAAAATTTGGTACAGAAAAGTAATGAAGTGTAAAGAAGTAGGGATGCTTTTTAGGGCCAGAAAGGTAGCAGATAGGGCAGAACGTTCAATGTTTACTGCCAGAATTAAGCTTAAAGAGTCTTACCTTCCTTTAAAAAACAAACAAACAAGCAAAAAAGCATAAAAAAAAACCCAAAACAAAACAAAAAACTGGATTCTAGCCTTCCAGAATGAATACTGCTTTCCCACCTTTTCTTTAAGTGACTGTTTCAATATATCATTATATTATTTTCCATAACAACTTCGAATGCTTCTGCAACTAGATTCTCAAAGAAACAAGGAAATACAGAAAGAAAGGAAGGAAGGAAATGACAAGTTGACTCAATATATCTGAACAAAATTAAAGGTTCCTGTATGAATTACTCTCAAAGAAAAAGCAAAAGTGGGATTCAGGATAAAGAGCAATAGATTAGACTAGAAAGCAGTCCTTAAAAGTTGTACATCAAAAACACTTCATTTAATTTAAAATGTAAGTGATAAATCAGGAAAGGATGTTTTCTACATGAGGGGCAGATAAAGAGTTGTTAGCCTTAATATGTAGTATACTTTTAGGTATCACTAAGAAATAATCATACTCCTCAGTGGTGTCCTTCAAACAGATTTGGAATACCATATTTAATATATATAAAATTATTCCACATTTTATGAGGCTTTACTTTCATCTACTTTTTGATTCTTCTGTTTTTCCAATCTATTCTTTTCTCAGTACCATGGGGTTGTTGCAATTTAATATTTGTTAGAGAAATACTTTATTTCTTCTCTTAGCACAATTCTCTAGGAGATTTTTCACAATTATTGTTCCATATTAATTTAGGAATACTTTTTATTTAAAAAATTGATTCAAATTTTAATTGATGGAATTTGGATTTTTTTTAATTTTTTTTTTTAACGTTTATTTATTTTTGAGACAGAGAGAGACAGAGCATGAACGGGGGAGGGGCAGAGAGAGAGGGAGACACAGAATCTGAAGCAGGCTCCGGGCTCTGAGCCATCAGCCCAGAGCCCGATGCGGGGCTCGAACTCACGGACCGTGAGATCGTGACCTGAGCTGAAGTCGGAGGCTTAACCGACTGAGCCACCCAGGCACCCCTGGAATTTGGATTTAAATGATGATGAATCTCTGTTTAATCTGTGATAATTGATATATTAACATTATTCAACCTTTTAATCTATTCAACTTTGTCTCCCTAAATGAAATTTTACTTGGGTCTTCATTTAGATAGCTATAGTTTCCTAGTCATTTCATTCTATTTGCCTATTGATTGCTTTTTTCAGTTACAGTGATTGACCTGTAAGAAGTATATAGATTCTGGTACAAAGTCTTGTTAGTAACCGCTGCATTCTATGCTTGTAAAAGTTCTCATAATAGTTTTAATTATAATCTGAAAGTTTGCCTAGTAATAATTCTTAGAGTAATTTAATGGTGCTCGGGTTTACTCCGTTGATTATCAAGTTCTGTAATCGTATATGATGCTAGTTTAGTTGCCTCTTTGCTTTTTCCGTGTAACAAACTAAACTTCTATGGGTCCTATCAGTAAAAGGAAGCAGCAAATGAACAAGGAGACAATTAGCAGTATCTAGCACACATCTCTATTGTTTCATCATTAAATATGATTTTTGCTCTTGGCTTCACACACACAAAAAACCATTTTTTTTCTAAGACCATATTTCTATTTCCAGGTGTTCCCTCTGCCCCAGGAAAATACAGTATTTTCCCCCTTATTCATATACTGTTTTTTAAAAATTATAGTTGACCCATAATATTATAGTAGTTTCAGGTGTACAACATAGTCATAGTCACTCAACTTTTATATACACCGTGAATTGATCACCGCAATAAAGTTACCGTTTGTCACCATACAAAGTTATTACAATATTATTGATTATATTCTCTAAGTTATAGTTTTCATCCCTATGATTTACATATATTCTATCTGAAAATCTGAATTTATTAATCCTCTTTGCCTGCTTTGTCCATTCCTCTTTTGCCCCTCCCCTCTGGCAATCACCAGTTTGTTCTCTGTATTTGTGAGTCTTCTTGGTTTCGTTTGTTTAGGTGTTTTGTAGGTGTTTATAATTAAAACCAGTCAGTATTTGTCCTTCTCTGACATTTCGCGTACCATAATAGCCTCTCTGTCAGCTCATGTTGTTACAAATGTCAAGATTTTATTCTTTTTCATGGCTTAGTGGTATTAGTGTGTGTGTGTGTGTGTGTGTGTGTGTGTGTGTGTGTGTGTGTATTTACATATGTATGTATCTCACATCTTTTTTATCCATTTATCTATCCATGGACACTTAGGTTGCTTCCACATCTTAGCTATTGTGAATAATGCTGCAGTGGACATAGGGGGGCATATATCTTTTGAAAATAATGGATTTTATTTTCTTATTTAATTTTTTGAGGAGCCATCATACTATTTCCATATTAAATTGGTGTTTACACCAATTTACATTGGAATCAGCAGTACCCAAGGGTTCTCTTTTCTTGACAACTCCACAAACATATTATTTTTTGTCTTTTTGATACTAGCCATTCTGACAGTTGTGAGGTGGTATTGTGATTTTGACTTGCATTTCCCTGATAAGTGGTGATGCTGAACATCTTCTCATGTGCATCATGGCCATCTGTATGTCTTCCTTGGAAAATTTTCCATTTAGATTTCAGAATTTTTTTAGCCATCTGTAATAAATGCTGAGTTTTATCCAGTAGTTTCTGAGCATCAATTGAGATGGTAACTTAAAAAAATAATGTGTAACAATAAAGTGATGAATATTTTTTTTGTTTAGATTTTCTATAGATTGTCATGACACTGACTGAATACATTGGTATTTTCTGGCCATAATATATTAGCTTTCATGTGCAATGGCATGTGATCTTCTAAAATTTGGGATTGTTACAGGGTATGGAGATCTTGAAGGAATTTAATACATAGTGTCACTGGTTTTTGTTCATTTTTTTTTTTTACAAAGAAATGAAAATGATACCGATAAAAAGTCTAACCTATAGTATTTCAAATTATGTAGCTTAATGAACTTCCATCATTAAATAATTTACTAACATCTTTAAAAGTTTTATTATCTTGGGGCACCTGGGTGGCTCAGTCGGTTAAGTGTCTGACTTCAGCTAAGGTCGTGACCTCGAAGTTCATGAGTTCAAACCCCGGGTCAGGCTCTGTGCTGACAGCTCGGAGCCTGGAGCCTGCTTCGGATTCTGTGTCTCCCTCTCTCTCTGCCCCTCCCCTTCTTGCCCTCTGGCTTGCTCGCTCGCTCTCTCTCTCAAAAATAAATAAACATTAAAAAAATTTTTTAATAAAATTAATAAAAGTTTTATTATCTTGATAAGTAGGCTTATGTCCTTATTTGTGTTTTTTCATTTTGGGTGAGATGAAACATTTTTCCTATGTTCCTGAGCAATTTACATTTCCACTTAAGTCCATTGCATTGAAAAAATTATTTAGCTTGAATTCTAAACACTCCAGTCAGTAGTTCTGTGGCTCAGGTGGCTGGCAGTTCATTCATTTTGCAGAGTGGCATATTTTACTTATGTGACATAGGAAAAAAAAAACCAGAATAAACTCTTTGAACACCTCCACATGACATTACATTAAATGCGTAATCATGCAGTTTTGTCTTCAGCCTGGCCTTTTGACAAAATATTTGGAAACTCCCAACTCTGCCACCGTCTGGGCAAAGTTACATCTATCCCAGCAAATGGTTAGTTCTAAACGGGGCTTCTCTCATTGTCTATACTCCGACCTCACTGTTCTCGTTAGAGGCTTGCAAGGTAATAGCTGATTACCTACTCTGATGTGACCAGTGGCCTCCTTGTGTATGTAGGTAAGCCCACTGGCAAATGAAGCCAATCAAAGTTTATGAGGCTTGAATTTTGTTCGAGCAAAATTAAAATTTGAAAGACTATTAAACATGTGGATTTATTGAATTTGGACCGTATGTGAGGTATTCAGCAGATTGGGAGAGTGTTAGTGTTTCTTGCTCGAATTCATTCTTACACGCTATGTGTGACATTTTGGTATATAATGAAAACCGTTTCTTCCTCTGATTTCCTCCATTTCTCCCCAGTTGAAAGGACTGTGCCTTGCCAGTTTTGGCCGAGGTTAAACATCTTATTTCTGCTTCCTTCACAGAAGAAGGGCCTCTGCCTCTGCTTCCCCACGCTCAAAGTGACATACAGTCTCTCACCTTAATGGAGGGTTGATGTGCTTATTGCTGTCTGTGATCAAGCTGTGGCAGGATTTTGGATAAGGAGAGTCTGTCTCCACATTGCATATTTGTGTGACTTTGGCCAAGTTGCATAAAACTCTATGTATCTCAACAGCCCCATCTATAAAACGGTGATAGAGTTGATACTGTGCCAAGAGGAATTTTAAGTTTATGTATATTCAGATAAATAAACATAATGTCTTCTTAGAACAGTGTCCAGGAATTCATAAGCATAATACAAATGTTAGTTTCTAGACTTAGTGTTCATACCATTTGGATATGAACAAATCAGTGAAGCAATCCCAGGAACCCCATTCTTGTCTCCTTTAGAGGGCTTAGTATAGACCCATGAGTGGTTCTGGGAGAATCTCCTCTTCAGAGTCATCTCAGATGATTTTATGGTATACAAATCCAGATGCATAAATTCCGTAGTCCTGGAGCTATGCAATATGCTTGTCCTACTTTTCTCCCCCAAATCCTGACTAGTTGCTCTTTTTTTTTTTTTTTTTTTTTTTTTTTACTTCATCTTTATTTGACTTCTTGGAGTTAGTACCACACCGGCTGCTTGTTTAGCAAAACAGCTTGCTTTTCCCTGCCTGAATTGACCTGCATGAATTGTCACATGGAAGAAAAAGTTTTATGCCCTAATTGAGGAGAAGAAACTTTGATTACCATGTCATGTGGAAGAGTAGAAATCAGGGAGGCCAGGACCCAGGGACTGAGGTTTGAATCCCGTTTTGGCGAATCTGTTTGCTGACTTTAGTCTCATCACTTAATCTCATCTCAAAATTTGGGTGCTTATAGGCAGCTCTTGAGTTCTTATAAAAAGAAAATGAGGGGCGCCTGGGTGGCTCAGTCGGTTAAGCGGCCAACTTCGGCTCAGGTCACGATCTCACGGTCCGTGAGTTACGATCTCACGGTCCGTGAGTTCGAGCCCCGCGTCGGGCTCTGTGCTGACAGCTCAGAGCCTGGAGCCTGTTTCAGATTCTGTGTCTCCCTCTCTCTGACCCTCCCCCGTTCATGCTCTGTCTCTCTCTGTCTCAAAAATAAATAAACGTTAAAAAAAAAATTAAAAAGAAAATGAAATTAGATTTTACATTTATAAAATAAGAATAAATTGTCTACAGTGGAGATTTTAAAAAATTAGGAGTGACTTTAGATTTGAAACTTTACGAGTGAGTCGGGGAGGGGCAGAGAGAGAGAGAGAGAGAGAGAGACAGGATCCAAAGCAGGCTTCAGGCTCCAGCTGTCAGCACAGAGCCCAACACACGGTTCAAAGTCACAAACCGTGGGATCATGACCTGAGCTAAAATCAGATGCTTAACCAACCGAGCCCCCCAGGTGCCCCTAGATTTGAAACTTTAATGCAATATCTTGTGGAAAGGAAATGCTCAACTATTGATAGCAATGTTTTATTATGATGCGGAAAGGTATATGGCCCAAATGACAGTAAGTGATAAACAACTAATCTCCACAGTACTTTACAAAACTGAGGTAAGGGTGCATTTTGGCCTGCTTAGATAAAAGGATGTAAAAGTGGAGAGAACATTGTAGGACTGTGCCCTACTACCATGAAGTGACAATAGGAGGGCCGCAATGGAGCATGATCATTAGGTATCTTATTGCAGATCCTGTGTCTATGATAGAATTCTTGTAAATTTTTTAAATGTTTATTTATTTTTGATAGAGAGAGAGAGACAGAACATGAGTGGGGAGGGGCAGGGAGGGAATTTGAAGCAGGCTCCAGGCTGTGTACTGCCCGGCACTGCGCTTGAACTCATGAACCACGAGATCATGACCTGAGCCAAAGTCGGACCCTTAACCAACTGAGCCACTCAGGCCACCCCTGTGATAGAATATTTAAAATGTTAGAACTTGCTGTAAGCATTTTTACAGTTGAAACATGATGATCTATAAAGTAGAACATTATTCCAAATAAGTAGCAGAACCAAGAGGTCCTCTAAATGTAGTATAGTATATATAGTCTGTCCTCACCAGACTCCCGCCTAGCTGACCATATGATGTAGACGTTGATTTTCCCATATCTGCCCCTATGCACTTTCACAAGGTCACACACAAATATACACACCCCACGCATGCACACAGTACTTCCCTCCTTGGTCAAGTTAAGATCTATGGGTCTAGGATAGCGGGTGTTCTCTGACAACGGATTTCACAATATTTTGACTGATCCACAACAGGAAATGCATTTCATGCTGGAGGCGTAGCAGAGATATGCAGGGGTGTGCACAAGTGTGTATAGAATTAGATAGATTATATCTAAATGGATCGCCCATAAAAAAAAGATTGTTAAATTTTCTTAAATAGTAAATGCTCTTTCTATGGGTAATACATTAAAATATAGCCTGCCATATCTATATTCTCTTTATTCTTCTATTTTTTTAAATGCTGTTTGGCACCATTTTTACATTTCCTAATCCACTAATATTTCTTGACCTACAGTTTGGAAAATGCTGTTTTAGAAGGTGGGTACTGAGTATTCAAGTGAATCTTGCATCGAAATGTTGCTTTGTATTATGTTCTGTAAAGCAACTTGGACTTCAGCCTTGAAAAAGCATGTAGCCTTTTGACCAAACTCTGCATGTAGCAAATTCAAGTTATGAGTAAAGATTCTGCTGTCTGGAAGTGGGTCAGTTCTTTCCTCTCCCCCGTACACTTGTCCTAATTGCTGTATTTTCCAATCAATGCCTTATATGCTCAGAGTTTAGTTTTTAGCTCAAAATAGATTGCTCAAGAATGACAGGTAAAGTATTAAAGAACCTACTTTGAAGTGCCCATGACTGCCAGCAACAGCATAAAAATTATTTGCACATTTTCTGTGATGTAACTTTGAGGCACACTCAGCTCTCATGTGTGGAACTGTTTTCTTTTTTGTTTTTTAATTTTTGAGAACTTTAAAATAAAACTGCTAAGTAGCTAAAATAAAACTGCTAAGTAGTCACAGATTATTTCTCTTTCGGTCTTCAGTTACTACACGCCCGCGGTTTTCTGCTCTATTCACATGATCTAGCCACATAAAGACCTGTATTTAATTACTTGCTAGATTTCAGTGAATTTCTGTAAGCATCCAAGTAGTCAAGGCTAAAGTTGTACGTGTTGTCAGGATTTTTCAGTTTTATGAGTTCTTTACAAGTGTGCCAATCTCAAAAAATCCTCTACTAACCGAAAACAAAAGTCATTTTTCCTTTATTTTCCTCTACATTTTGTTTGCTGCATTACTCTTTAATTTCTTCTAGTATATATGTTGGCAGGTTGCAAAGCAGAGAGTGTGAATTGACCCTTCCCCCAAGAAAAGCGTAATAGTTTCCCAAATGTAATATTTTTAATACATCACTCTTTTCTAAGTGAATTATGATATCTTCTTTATCACATGTTAAAATTTTGTGTTATACTAGTGTCATAAAGCTATTCATTCCGTTGCTCTCTTTTTGTACTAATATTAAATCATGTTAATTATTGAAAATATGTTTATATATTTGATAGGCGAGTGCCTTTCTGGTTCTTTATTTTTGGTATACTAATATTTATAGGAGGGAAAAAATCTTGAAACCAACCAATTTTTCTTAATTTCTTACTCATCAACAAAAATTGCCCTTGGCCACGATTTTATATTTCATTTGTTCTGATAAAAATTGTCTCTAAATTATAAATAATAGAAGCATGCATAAGGTATTCAGTACATGTATGATGTTAAATGACGAGCACCATGAATCCCAGGTATAGTACTATGTGAACACCTGAAAATACTTTTTGAGCGCATAAATACATTGACATCAGTACACTAAATGGTCACAGTTGAGAAAAATAAAATAAAGAGCATTATTGGCTGTATAGGGGTAACCTTTAGATTGGATCCTACATAGATCGAAACGCATCTTTGGCAGCAGAGATAGTCTCAAAAATAGAGATTTAATGGCAAAGAAATAATGCCTATAGAAGAAAAAAGGCTTTACCTAAAATGCTAATTCTGTAGTTTAGAATTAACATACAGTTAAGATTCATGGCATAAAGGCCTGCAAGTAGAAGTGGCAAAGAGAGGAAAAGCAGAGAAAAGAAAAGAAAAAATTGTCAGATGTGTGGTGGCAGTAATCGATCATTGGAACCATTTATAAATGTGTAGTGCAGTGACATTGGGTACATTCACATAGCTGTGCTACACCATGCCACCATCCATCTTGAGAACTTTTTTTTTTTTTTATCTTGCATAACTGAACTCTGTACCCACTAAACGATAACTTTTCTTTCCCTGGCCCCGACAACAACCATTCAACTTTTTGTCTATAAATGTGACTAATCTAGGTTGCTCATAGGGAAGGAATCATACAGTATTTGCCCTCTTGCGACTGGCACATTTCACTTAGCGTAATGCGTTTAGGTCTCATCCATGTTGTAGCATGTGTCTGAATTTACTGGGTTTTTTTTAGCTAAATAATGTTCCATTGTATTATATACTGTAGCCTTTTGATTGATTCGTCTATTGATCCTCTTCCTATGCTTAACGTATCTTTTTGAAGGACATAAACTTACCACACTTAGGAAGAACCATGTTTGTTGAGTTAAATGTTTTATTTCCAATGTCTTGCCCAGTGCTTACAAATAGATTCTCGATAAGTAATTTGAGTACATGAATATAATAAATTTAAGAACAGAAGTATGTGAAATCATATGTAGGGAAGAAATGGGCAAAGCCGTGGTGGGTGGGGATTAATGGCCATTACTTGACTGTAGCAAACTCTCTCCTGAGGAGAGAGGTCTGTGGAAGAACTAGGTTTGTTTTCATAAAGGAAGAATCAGGGGGCCCTTGGGTGGCTCAATAGGTTCAGTGTCCGAATTTGGCTCAGATCATGATCTTACAGTTTGTGAGTTCGAGCCCCACATCGAGCTCTGTGCTGACTGCTCAGAGCCTGGAGCCTGCTTCTCTCCCTCTGGACCCCTACCTCGCTTGCACTCTTTCTCTCTATCTCTCTCAAAAATAAATAAACACGGGGCCCTGGGTGGCTCAGTTAGCAAAGCCACCGACTTCGGCTCAGGTCATGATCTCACAGTTCATGAGTTTGAGCCCCACCTCAAGCTCTGTGCTGACACCTTGGAGCCTGGAGCCTGCTTCAGGTTCTTGTCTCCCTCTTTCTTTGCCCCTTCCCCGTTCATGCATTGTCTCTCTCTCTCAAAAATAAACATTTGGGATGGGCTAAATGGGTGAGGGGCACTAAGGAATCTACTCCTGAAATCATTGTTGCACTATTTGCTAACTAATTTGGATGTAAATTTTAAAAAATAAAAAAATAAAATTTAAAAATAAATAAATAAACATTAAAAAATTAAAAATAAATAAAAATTAAAAAACATTAAAAAATTTTAAAAAAAGAATGGCAAATTTATAATGTCTAGGATTATTTCTGCCATCTCTATTTTCGCAAGTCAAAATAAAGAGGAAAAGTTGTAGCCTCACGGTATGATGCTGTGTTTTGTTGTAAGACCATCCCAATGTTTTATGAATTCCAGTTAAATAATGTCCATGCTGATGTATAAGTCTTTAAAGGCCAGTGCACAAACTGTAATTACTTTATTCCAGCCAAATCATAATTATTGTATCAGTCCAAAGGGGAAAAAGTCAATATTTAAAAAAATGGAGAAATAGATCACCATCTCTTCACTCTGCATGTTTTCAAAGTCATAGAAACTTCTACAGTTTAACCTGCTTTCCATCAAGAAAATTTCCATAATCCAAAGTGCTTTTAAAATTTTTTTTTTTTTCAACGTTTTTTTTAAATTTATTTTTGGGACAGAGAGAGACAGAGCATGAACGGGGGAGGGGCAGAGAGAGAGGGAGACACAGAATCGGAAACAGGCTCCAGGCTCCGAGCCATCAGCCCAGAGCCTGACGCGGGGCTCGAACTCACGGACCGCAAGATCGTGACCTGGCTGAAGTCGGACGCTTAACCGACTGCGCCACCCAGGCGCCCCTAAAGTGCTTTTATAAAAATGCAGGAATCAATCTTTATTTCTAAAGGTCCAAAATAAAAGCACACAGTGAAATCAAGCAATTCCCTCAACTCTGACGCTTCGTTTGGGAGTCTAAAAAAACATTACTACAGGGCCACCTGGGTGGGTCAGTTGGTTGAGCGTCCAACTTTTGATTTCGGCTCAGGTCATGATTCCAGTGTAGCGGGACAGAGTCCTGCTTTGGGCTCTATGCTGAGCATGGAGCCTGCTTGGGATTCTCTCTCCCTGTTCCCCTCTTTGCTCACGCATGCTCGTTCTCTCGCTCTCTCTCTCTCTCTCTAAAAATAAAAAGATAAAAATTAAAATCAAAAAAATTACTGCAGAAATATCTTTTAAAACCATCAAAAATATCAATTTGATTTCAATATCAAAATTTTAAATATCAAATTTTAAATATCAAATTTTGTAATAAAATGAAAGGTACTAATCTTCAACTAATTTCCCATACTATCATACTGCATACTATAGCCTTCTCAGATTTTTTTTTCCCCTTAGAAATAAGCATTTAAAATTCACCCATGGTGTTGTGTGGATTCATACCTCCTTCATTTGGAGTACAATGGTATGAATGTACCACAGTTTATCCATTCACCTGTTGAAGGTCATGTGGGTTGCTTTCAGTTTTTGGTAATTATGAAAAAAGTTGCTATACACTTGTGCATGTATGTTTTTGAGTGGACGTAAATTTTCACCAGTTGAGTCAATATCTAGGATTATGTTTGCTGGGTCAGATCGTAAGTCTAGGTTTTAACTTTATAAGAAACTGCCAATCTGTCTGCGAAGTGCCTCTATCTTTTTAAATTCACAATACCAGTGAATACTTCTTTTGTTGTTCCACATCCTCACCTGTGCTTGATATCGCCAGTTTTTCATTTCAGTCCTTATAATGATAGCTTGTGGTTTTCATTTGCTTTCCCCTAATTAGAAATTATGTTGAGTGTGTTGTCATGTGCTTTTCTACCATTTGCATATCTTCTCTGGAGAGAGATCTGTTCCGATTTTTTGGCCACTTACAATTAGAGTATTTATTTTCATACTCCTAGGTTTGAGAGTTTGCATTTTCCGGGTATATGTTATTGATCAGATATGTGATCTGCAAATATTTTCTCCCATCCTGGCATTTCTCTTTTCTTTCTCTTAATAGGGTCATTTGCAAAGCAACGTTTTTGAATTTAATAAAATTCAAATTACTTTTTTCTTTCACAAATTTTGCCCTTGACATTTTATGTAACATCTCATCACCGAACCCAAAGTCATCCCTATTTTCTCATACTTTTTTTTTTCAAGAAATTTTATACTTTTGCATTTTTATTTGGGTCACTGATCAATTTTGAGTTAAATTTTATGTTAGTTGCAGGATGTGTGTTAAGGTTTATTTTTTGCATGTGACTTCATGAACTTTCTGTTCAATTCCATTTGTGTGTCCCCAATGTCAGGTTACTTTAATTACTGTACCAGGTATGTGTGTGTGTGTGTATGTGTATATATATATATTTTTCTTCATTCATTTAAATGTTTATCATTTGAATCGATTTTTTCAAAGATCAAGCTTTTGCCTTGACTTTATTGTTTTACTGCTTTTACAGGATGTTTACTGTTTTTATTGGGATGGAAATTTAGATTATTGATTTGAGAAGTTTTTATATTTTGTAACATCAACATTTAATGCTATATATTTCCTGCTAAGGCCTATATTTTGCTATATCTCACCCATTTTGATATTTTTTTTTTACATTTATTTATTATTGAGAGACAGAGACAGACAGAGAATGAGCATGGGAAGGGCAGAGAGACAGGGAGACACAGAACCCAAAGCAGGCTCCAGGCTCTGAGCTGTCAGCACAGAGCCCGATGCGGGACTTGAACTCACAGACCGCAAGATCATGACCTGAGCGGAAGTCGGACGTTTTACTGACTGAGCCACCCAGGTGCCCCTTGATATGTTTTATAATGCTTCTTATTCATTTGAAAATGTTTTAATTTCCTTTAAGCCAATGGGTTTTTAAAAACTGTGTTGCTTAATTTTGAAATGTTCGGCAATTTCTCATATCTCTAGCTGATATTGATTTTATTTTCATTCCATTGTGACCAGAAAAAAATATATATGATTTCTCTTCCCGTACATCAGCTCTGTACCATAAGAGAGACTTCTCTAGTACTCTACCAAATTTTCTGTGAATTCTAGATGAGGTTGGTAGAGAAAAAGCCTATAACAGGATGTGAACTTGACCTAGTTTTCTTTCCCAAGGAACTCACTATCTCTCACCAGAGAATGCTCAATTTCCACTAATTTTCCAATCACCTAGCTGAACACTTCTTACTGGCCCGGCTCTTTCTTTACCCAGGAAGCCAGTAATCATGTCTTATCACAAGCTGCAGTCTCTTGTCCCCTATTTTGGGCTAGCTGAATCCTCTTAAGTCTTCAGCACTATGATGGAGGTCAAGAAAATTTGTGAACTGGCTGTTTGTGTGGCTTTTGTAGTCTTTACACATCATTAAGAGTTGGAAGGTTTTCTCTCCTAGTTTGGTTCAAAATACACTATATTTTTTCATTCTCATATCACTCTGTATTATTTCCACAAGCATTGAGGAGGATTCAAAACTAAGTTGTCTCTATATTTCTCTAAGTCTGACTTTTCAGTGGAATTAAAAAAATCCTTTTTCATTGCAGAACATTTTTCTATTATCTCTTAAAAGTTTTTCGCTTCAGGTAGATTCACATTACATTGTCATTTCTTTTTCTCATGCCTCTTGTCTTTTTCTGTATTGGATTTACAAGAGCTTAGTATTTTTTATTGCATTTCCTAAAGAGCAATAATGTCAATAAAGTAGACAAGACTCACAATCATACGTGAAAATTGATTAAAATATTTTGGATTATAGGTTGATATTATGATACAGTAATTTCAAAAAAATATTTGGAATCACTTCTAGAGGATGTATTTATTAAGTGTTGTATGTCTCATATACCAGTTTCTTTCTCCTCCAGAACCTGGAGAGATGGTTGGGAATGGACATTTTAAAACATTATTAAAATGTAAACTACACAATTTCTTTGCACATTTCTTTCTCTTAAAGTATTTTCTAATTTCTAAGCCAAGGTAGAAGCCTAGATTATAAAAATGAAGCAAACAAAAAATATTTGTTGGGAGAAAAATTTAATATGTCATGACATCATTATCTTTTTAGTTTCCATTAGTACTTGATTATAGCACAATTAAAATACTTTGCTGTTACACTTTGTTATTTAGTGTTTTGATTTAAAATTCCCTTCGTTTCAGGAAGAGTTGGTTACAGTTTCTAGATAGGACACCAACTTGCCACATTAGTTACTGATAAAGGAGTATTGAAGTTTCCAACTATGATAGTAGATTAATCTATTTCTCCCTGAAGCTTTATCAGTTTTTGCATACATATTTTGATAATTTGTTGGTAGGTACATACACATTAACGATTATTATGACTTATTGGAGGATTGTCCTTTTTAATCTTGAAATAGTGCCCCTCTTTATCCCTGATAATTTCCTGGCTCTGCAATCTGCTTTGTATCAAATTAATATACCTACTCCAGCTTTTTTTTATTATTATTGTCATGCTGTATCTTTCTCTGTCACCTGACTTTTCATCTATCTTTGTCTTTTTATTTTACTAGGGCTTTTCGTAGAAAAATAATCTAACATTTCTTCCACGTACAAGTCTAGTTTTGATGTGGAAAGTAGCAAAACTAGAAAGTATGAGTCTGTGTGTCTCCCCTGCTGCCTTTGAGTTTCCTTAGAGACTTCTTCTCAAATAAGGTCTGAGATGAATGATTCTCTCAATAGCATCCCATTATTATTATACAGGAGCCCTACTGATGTGGTAATATTGGAGAAAAAAGAGAAAGTGTTCTATAGTCCCATTATGAACTGAATGTTTGTGTCCCCCCAAATTTATATGTTGAAATTATAATCCTCAACATGATGTTATTAGGAGGTGAGGTCTTTGGGAAGCGATTAGATCTTGAGGGTGAGTCCTTGTGAATATTAGCGCTCTTATTAACAGGGATTCCACAGAGTTCTCTCACCCCTTCACCCATGTGAGAATACAAAAGACAGCCATCTGTGAACCAGGAAGTGGACCTTCATTAGACAGCCAATCTGCCAACACCTTTATCTTGGACTTCCTAGTCTCTACAACTATGAGAAATAAATTTCGGTTGTTATAAGCTGTTCAGTCTGTAGTATTTTTGTTATAGTAGCTAAACTAAGACATTCTATCATCTGACGATAAGGTATCAGTTTTTAAGTGAGTCAGTGACCCAGAGCTTTGACTTTTCCCAAATGCTTCTTGACATCTCCCTATTTCCACAGATGAGACAGGAAGACTAGAGTTGGCTACGGTTACATCTTTCCCTCCACATGCAAAACTGGAAAGGGGCTACTGTTGGCCATTTCCCTTCCCCTGGATGAGTTCGGTGCCAGTAAAACCCAGGATCTTAGACTCTAATAAAATGTGTTTTTTGAGAGCAGGCTTCAGTAAGAAGGTCAGAATGCTGCAGGAATATGGCAAATGGCTTCTTTTTTCCTCCACCTGCCAAAATCACAAAAGATTTTCCCCTGATGTTCAATGTGAGAAAATGGTGGGTCTCCTAGAGGTAAAATCACAAAAGTGTGGGGGTTTCCCTAAGGCTGGAGACTACCCCCTGGAGTTCAATTCTCAAGCTTGTCCACACAAAGCCTCCAGTACTTAATTATAGTTTAGGTTTCCCTACCCTGGTATTGGCTCCTGTGGTGGTTTCTGCTCCTAGTGTTCCACTCCAGTGACTTATTCTCTCTCTCCATTTGCATGTCTGTCTAATTCTGGAGGTAGTGATGTGCCCTGTGACCTCCTTTCTCCGATGGATCTAAGACAAGTTGTTGGTTTTCAGTTTGTTCAGCTTATTTTTCTGGTTGGGAGTACTGAAGTAACAACTTCTAAGATCTTTACATGCTGAACCAGATAACAGCATTCTATCTCTGGTGCCTCAATGTTTTACTACTTTCCCAAGCATTATGACTTTTAATTTAGGTTTAAATAGCAGGTGATAGGTTTGACAAACTTTGGTTGATATGTTGAAGATTCTAATCCCCTTTTATTTCATAATCTGAGGGAGATTGTTGTTCAGAATGCTTGGAGATGTCTCTGACTTGAGGCCCATGTCTTGGTCGTCCTCTGCTATCAGGAATATTCAAGTTCATCTGAAAAAGATTTAATTTCTGATGCTAGTGATTTGAGTCTTTGAGAAAAAAAAAATTCATGATCTTCAAACATTGTGTTACCTGGTTTTTTTTGTAGTATCAAATGATTGCTGACCTTTTATTTTACCCAGTTTAAGAGGCAAAGGGGAGTCATTCTCCCAAATCACTAGTGAATTATTCATGCCCTTTGATACAATGCTAAAGGGATTTTGAAGAGTTGGTTTCAGTCAGCACCATTCAATATGTTGCCCAAGGGCTAGAAAAGAATATCAAATAAAATAAGCTCGGATTGTGTGAATAAATTTAATGGGACCTTTTTGGGGGGTTCATATTGCATCAAACAAAATAGTTATAAAAGATAAAACAATAGTCATTTGGGGACAAAAATAAAAATAAGAACAACAGGGGCGCCTGGGTGGCTCAGTCGGTTGGGCGTCCGACTTCGGCTCAGGTCACGATCTCGCGGTCCGTGAGTTCGAGCCCCGCGTCAGGCTCTGGGCTGATGGCTCAGAGCCTGGAGCCTGCTTCCGATTCTGTGTCTCCCTCTCTCTCTGCCCCTCCCCTGTTCATGCTCTGTCTCTCTCTGTCTCAAAAATAAATAAAACGTTAAAAAAAAAATTAAAAAAAAATAATAAGAACAACAGAAAATGAAAGAGCGAAGGAAATGATGAGGGAGAATGGTCATGTTCACTACATACTAAAAATGATAACTGTCAACCTGCCAGTTTCTTCCTGCCAAGAAACTGTTTTAATCAGTCTAACAATCAAAGATAGATGACGTACTAGAGAAAGAAAATATGAAGATAAATTTTTAGAGTTCACATTACCTATATTCATGTCACTTCTTTGCAGATACACCTTACCACCTTTTCCATCTATCACCAGTTTGGTGGCACTTATTTCTGCCTTGCTTTGGCTAGGTTCATTTGGAAGAGTGATGTCTATGCGATGAGAATTTAGACTCTCAGCACATACTTAATATTTACATTGATATCTAACTGTATAAATTCTTCAGATGTCTCCTATAGCATTAAAAACACTTAGGCTAAAGGGATTTATATTGAGTTTTACTTTTTAAAAAAGTGGTAGAAACCATGCTACATGTTTTGCAAGCCATTTTCATTTTTCTTGAAACACAAGAAGGCTGTATTTACTGGCCTCCCTTGTATTTAGACCAGGGCCATGTGACTGCTCTGGATAGTCTAGTCAATGGATATTATGCTGAACAATTGTATATGCCACTTTCAGCCCTGCGAAACCCCATGTTCTACCATTCATGTAGGTGTTTTCTCTTCTCTCTCTCTCTCTCTCTCTCTCTCTCTCTTTCTCTCTCTCCCTCTCCCCCTCCATCCCTTCCTTCCATTATTGTGGTTGGAATCAGAGTTCCCCAGGATGACAGAACAGCTACACTTTGGGTATATCAAGGAGAGCCACTAATGTTCATTGGGTTACGGTGTGAGTGAAAAATAAACCTATATTGTACTGAGCCACTAAGAGTTGGGATTGTATTTTAGAATAGCTCGTGAACATTACTCTGACTAAAACAGAACTGTCAACTCTTTAAGTTCAGAAAGCTGAAAACTATAGGCTGTGTTTTATCCCCAAAGGAATATTCCACCAATTTAAGATCGTGGAAAACTTGAGAGTGCCTATGGCCATTATAATCCCCACTTACTAGCAAATTGCCTACACCTTGGTGAAGTGAAAATTGTGGTGTTGTAGCACCAGAGAAAATGGTGGCTGAAGACATTCTCAGTTATTTAGCAAGCTAGGAAATAGATTAGCTAAGACAAGGAGTGATTTTCCTCTCCTTACTTTGGTTTCTGCAGAATATTTCTTCACATTGCTATCCTTAGTATCCATCTTCTGCTTTCAGAGAGCCAAAATTAGCAGGCAGGCTCAAGTTCCATTATTTCCTATGTGAGCAACACTGAATCCTTGTTCACACATGTAAAAATCAATCACATAATGCTGTGACCAAATACACCTGCACATCAAAGGAGACTGGGGCTCAAAATTGTTTTTACTGTTTTTTAATGATACAGCATTAATAGTTCTCACAAAATGGTTTACTGTCAATATCTCCTTTTGTCCTATTTTAAAATTCTAAAGCTTATTTTCAGATGCAATTCTGAAATGACTGCAAATCTTAAGGATTGCATCGCCCTATATTATTTAGTAAGGTCCCTGACTGTGCAGTTACAGTAGGTGTTAATGACATTTTCTATCAGCATTACTGGAACCACTGTGGTTAAGTTTGTCAGCAGTTTTTTGTTTTGTTTTGTTTTTCCAAACTTCTGAACTCCAAGGCTTATCATTCATCCATTTTTTTTTCTCCTTCAGTGACTTGCAAAGCATGGTTCCTTTAATAGATGACATTTTATTATCATCATTGGAAAGAAAACAGTTTTTTTAACTGAAGTGCTCTTAAACTGAAGACAATAACTCATTACCAAACACTGAGGTTTAAACATTACCATCTTTTACTTGGAAAAAAAAAGTGATATTTATTTAATTGTTTTTTTTTTTTTAAATCATGATGTTCCAAAAACATTAATAGTGAAATTGCAGTTAATGGATCATTCTGAAACTGAAGCCACAAAGCCAAGGATCTGTGACTTTTCAGTAACTTCTGCCTATTATTTTTTCTTTGTGTTTATAGTAGACTGTACATTTTGCATAAGGTTTAACTATTGCTCTGTCACCAAGTGTTCCTTTGGAAATAACAGATTTGGGAAAGATAAAAACTAAACCAAATAGTATAGTGTGAAGTTTGCTTATACTAAGCTTTAAAAAGACAGTATTACTCTGCATTTCATTCCAAATTAAATTCCTATCACACCAATTTTTTTTTTTCATTCTTACCACTTTGGTCATGAAAATGAATTGTTAAACTCAGTACCCTAAAGAACTTTGGTTCGAATATGATTCTCCCAAGAATCAAACAGGAGAAGTGTTTAATTTTAATATCCTTGAAACACTGCTTTTTCTCATAGGGATAAAAAAGAATATTTATTAAGAAATACATGGGATAGAAGGAAAAGTCAGTGGAGATTATTTAAAGAAGATTTTTGGGGGGAATGTAAATACTATTTTCAAGATACAAGTGATAAACTTCATATAGCAGAAATACATGACTTCTTATTTCATTGATTTTTATTTCACAAGTCTGTGTCACCAAAGAATGTATTTTGTGTGGGGGAAAATCATAGCTGGTGACTATCCTTTATATTGAGACCTTGCTTGCTGAGTTTTCTTTTCATTTTTTTTTTTCATTTAATCGCTACTATTGCACAATCTTGAACTTGATTGCTTTTATCTGGCCTTTGAAAAAAGTGACCTTTAAGTTCTTCAGCTTCTTTATTTTCATTTTTGTTTTCTCTCAGTCTGTTGGTTGTGATTTATCGGGATTAATGTAGTAACGCAAACTGCATTTTCATTTGCTGAGGTCTCACCCTTGTAGAAATCCTATTAGCTTTCTAAATGTGAGTATTCAACTAAGAGGGAATGTAATTACCATAAACGTAGCAAAATAATTCAGCCTCCTTTCCTGGGCAAGGCTGCTCCTCTCCTTATATTAAAGCACAGCTTACTTGTTATTCTTTGGAAATTAGAATACCTTTCCCAGAAACAATATTATATTGATCGTAGGGACTTCCCTCCTAAATTCTTCTCTCAGTTTCTTACAGCTCTCTGGACTTGAATGGCTGTGGTAACAGGGTCTCAAATGCAGTATGTTTAAAACCAGTCCTCTTTCTTTTCTGCCCCACCTGTGCCCACCAAACCAGCTGTTGTGTTTCCTTTCAGAACCTTGCTGTTCATTCTGTCTGCAGGCATGATTTTGGATTCCTTCATATCCTTCACTATTCATATTCAATCTCTTCAAACTCTTTGCAGTTTTTTTCCTCCTATGCAACCTCCAGGAGACTGCTTTTACTTAGCTCCTTATCATTTGTCACTTGAACTATAAACTCTCTCTGCCTCATGTCTCATTTCTGCCACGTTCCTTCTAATCTATTCTTCACAGTGCCACAAGAGTGGGATTTATTACACATCAAGATTTCATCATACTGTTTTACTGCTGAAAATCCTTTAGTGTTCCTTCATCTTCACTCCCCAAAACAAACCTTCTTCCAACACACCAAATCTGTAATTGCAGTATTGATGCCTTCCTTCCCTTACACCTTTTTGCATGTTCTTTCCATACTGGGAATGCCTTTCCCCTTTATCCAGATGACATCATTTAACACTTCTTCAAGACCCAGCTCAAGTTCCCAGCCTGGTAGTTAACCTCCCTCTCCTCTGTATTTCTGGAATTATGTATACAAAACAGTTAGTAGTAAGGTCCACAAGGAGCAAGGGTAATACCCCTAAAAATCATTTGTAACCTCAATCATTTCTTTTGCCTTTGTGCTTACGTGGGAATACTACCAAAATTTGAGTAACTAACATGAAATAATAATACAGAGCCTGACGAATATTAAAATGGATATGTGTCTAGTAGAAGCCGCTCATTTGTAAATGAACTTAAGAATGCATACCTTCAGAGAAACTACAGGATTGCTCACTTTTTTTTCCCTAAAAAACTGACATTGCTCCTTCATTTTTAAGAGAGTTAAGATTATATTACTGTGACAAATATATGAAATGAATAAATAAGCATGGAGAAGACAAGTTTTAAATTGCCTGGATTGAAAATAACAAGATACGCTTGTTTAATATATTTTCACACAAATACACTGACATGAGCCCTTCTATAGAATACATCAATCCACACTTCTCATTATTATTTTCCTCTTAAAAGTGAGAATTAGGGATATTAAAAATTGTGAATGGAAGTTATTCCCAACTATCCCTTCCGGGGCCTGGGAGTTGGTGATCCATCTGTCTTTTTCAGAATTTCCTGAAGTATTTGCCAGTAAGAGGGATGATACCTGGGTCTTATCCTATTCCTATTCAGTGCATCTCTGGGGGTGGCATAGTTTGACCCCGTATTTAACCAGCCATCTAAATAATGCCAATGTACTTGAAAGTTACAAAGCAATGCAGGTAGCCCACTTGTTTAATGTATGTCTCTTGGTTTTCTCTTGAAGACTTCCAGTGGTGAAGAACTCTGAATTGCTGAAAGTAGCCCATTTATTTTTTTTAAATGATAGTGTAATTTGCATACAATAAAATTCACATTTTTTTACTGTAGAGTGTTCATTTTTCACAGTCACATACACCCATGGAAACATCACCCAAAGATACAGGACGTTTCCACCATCCCAGAACAATTACTCCTAGCACTTTCCACGCAATCCTCCTTCCAGAAGCAGCCCCTTTATATATTCCAACAGCACAGGTCTATCTTAACTGTTACAGAACTTTATATAAATGGCATTTAAAAGTATTCTCTTAAATCCAGCTTCTGTTGCCCACTTCAATATTTCTTGTAAGATTCAGCTGTAGTATTGAATGTATCCGCATTCCATATTTTGTTCTGGATAACATTCCCTTGTATGAAAATAACAAAATTTCTTTCTGTTCACTTATTGATGGACATTTGGACTGTTACCATTTTTTTAGTTTATTCATAAACCTGTTAGAATATTTTTATGAAACTTTGTGTAGGTATGTTTTCATTATTTTGGATTATTACATAAGTTTGGAATTTCTGGATGATCTCTGTTTAACCTCATAAGAAACTACAAACATTTCTGTAAAGTGATTGTACCATTTTACATTGCCACCAAGAATGTGTCATTGTTCTAGCTGTTACTCTAATATTTGGTGTTATTGAGTTTTATTTTAATCATTCTACTGAGTAAGAAATAGTGTCTCACTAAGCTTTAAATTTGAATTATCGTGATCCTAAAAATATTCAGTATGTCTACATATATTTTCTGGTTTTTCCTGTACCTCTGTGTGTGTGTGTGTGTGTGTGTGTGTGTGTGTGTGTGTGTGTGTAATACCTATTTATGTCTTTTTCCCAGTTTAGAGTGGTCTTCTCATTTTTCGATTTCTAAATCCATTTGCATTTTAATAAAAAAAACCCTCAACTGTCAATTTTGAGAGACTTGAATGTGGTACATCAGTAATACATGACATGTTGATATTTTTAAAAATTGTCTTGGGAGCACCTGACTGGCTCCATTGGTACAAAATGTGATTCTCTATCTCAGGGTCATGAGTCCAAGCTTCATGTTGGATGTGGAGCCTTTTTGAGAAAACAAAAAAGAATCTGTTAAAATTATTTTGATGATTTTTTTGTGTTTATTCTTTATCTTGGGTGATAAAAATTTATACTTTTACTTAATGGATAAATAAATTAAAGTAAAACATTCAGTAACATTTTGTAAAACAAAAGTGGACCAAGAATATGATTATCTCAAAAGCAAATACATTAGAATCTGTTTCAGTCTTATGATGTACTGTCTCAAAAGAACGTATATATTCTCATCTCAGCCCAACAAACAACAATTTTAAAAATCCTAATCAACAGTCATTTGTACTGCATTGCCTGAATTTGATCATTTTGGTTTGTCTATTTACAAAACCAAGTTATCTTTGTTTTGCAAAAGGTGGAGGACACTTTTATTTTTTTTTATTTTTTTTTTTTTCAACGTTTTTTTTTTTTTTTTTTATTTATTTTTGGGACAGAGAGAGACAGAGCATGAACGGGGGAGGGGCAGAGAGAGAGGGAGACACAGAATCGGAAACAGGCTCCAGGCTCTGAGCCATCAGCCCAGAGCCCGACGCGGGGCTCGAACTCACGGACCGCGAGATCGTGACCTGGCTGAAGTCGGACGCTTAACCGACTGCGCCACCCAGGCGCCCCTGGAGGACACTTTTAGAGATGCTTGGGTCTTACAGTAAAATTCTGAGTGACAGTGTTTATGCAGCTGACATTTTCTATTCTGAAATCTCGGAGCACAAGTCCCTTTCTTCCAAAATCAGTAACACATGGAGTTGCTGGAGTCACTGTTCCTGTTCAATATGAAACTTGGTAGTAGTTCTTTGCCGCCAGAATGTAATGACTTACTGTGAACACCCACTTGGCTAATTTGGGGCATCAGTTCTAGATCATTATTTTCTTCACCTTTTGTATGTGTAATTCCCAGGGCATGTTTTCCTGGTATATATTCAAGTACTATCTTGAACTCACCCAAATGCGCCAAAGTGTACTTAACCCTGGGCCCTCACATTGAATTTACTGCTCTTAATTATCTTCAACAAACATGTTTCAGTTTGCATTTGTTGAATATCTATTTTGTACACAGTACTCTGGAGAGCATTAATTTCCCAGATGTCATTCTGGTGTAACATCTCACAGAGCACTATGTATATCCAGAAAATTAGTGTTCATGTGGACATGTTTAAACTGAGGTTCATGGGCTCTTGGTTCTAAAAGTACAGCAGCCTGGGTACCCTGAAATGCTTTAGTACAACCTCATAAAAATGTTGGCTGGAAAAAATAATGATTGTGAATACTTTTCAATATATTACTGGACTCACTGAAAAGAAAGAAAAATGCCCAGGTGTCAGAAGCTAGAAGGAACTAGTAATCATAGCTGCCAGTTTAAAAATGGCACTTAATTGGCTGCCACAGTGGTAGCGACAGGTGTTATGGTGGTTGGTCCTGGTAACCAGAGTCTTAGCAAGACCCGAGAATGGGAGAGGAGGCCAGGCATCCATAGGATGTGAGAAGCAAGAACAGAAAACTACATGAAGTCTGGATTCTTAAAGAATGGCACCCTTGGTAAAGAGTGGGCTGGGAAAATTTTATTGCATTAGCATAGGAATAATAATAAAACTTGATTTTCCCTTACTGCAGGTACAGGAGGCCTAAAACAAAACAGAAAAGAATCAATGCAATGAAGTACTAAACATATGAAATCATAAAATCAACTATACACAGTAAGATATACTATAAATATACAATAGCACTGAAGGTCATTATTAAGCATTAAGAGCATTTGCAGATAGTTGTTGAGTTGAGACTCGTTTACCTTTGGCTTTACGGCATGTATCTAGTGGTTGACAGTCACTTCCTTACCTACCCAAGCAATCAGTTGTCTGGCCAGTGTTGGAACAGCTTCGAACGATATTCCTAATGCCTGGTATGCTGATTCATGCAGCTTCATGGCTAAAAGGTGTAGGACCAGAGGCAGCATGGGGACACAAAAGCATTCTATTGCACATGTCCCAAAAATATATGGGCAAAGAAAGGGAAATAATGTTCGAAACGTATGAAGCCAGAAATTCTGTGTAAAATTCTTCCAATGAATAGCTATATCAAACTATAAAAAGAAGAATCAGATTCCACTGAGCTAGCTAACAGAGTCATTCTCTCTTATCAAGAATGCATACACTCCAATTATATATATAGGAACATACCACACTTTTCCCCTCTTTGTTATTGAGAATCCTGTGAGATAGAATCTGTTAGTATTTTGCTATTTGTAGAATACAAACCAGTAACAATACTACAAAAGTGTCTAGTGCGTCTTCCTATATGTAGAGCAGCATGCTTTATGCATCCCTACTTGTGGATTTCATCTTAGCACATGTGGTGCATTTCATTCTGAAGAATTACGAAATTTCCTGATAAAATAGCATCTGAAAATAGCATCCTGATAAAATAGCACGGCATTAACCCAGGACTCTTTGCTCTGTCAAAGGTGTGTCAAGGGCAACACTTTTACACATATTTATCAATAAATCAAGGTATGTAGGATAAAAGGGATCTGATTACAAAAACAACATGGGGCTTGATCCCATGAACCTGTGAGATCATGACCTGAACCAGAATCAAGAGTCAAATGTTCACCCAAATAACCCACCGAGGCACTCCTGGAGCAGTAATTTTGAAATACACCTGACCTGCTCTTGTGTGATAATTTCTGGTTAATTTCGTATGTCAGTAGTGATTTAATCAGGGAAGAAGAACCACTATGCATATTGAGGAATATAGAGTTTACGACAGGAATTACAACTTGCTTAACTATTGCAGATACTGGTGAAACAAAGGTCCAAAAATGAAAATTAAAAGATCAGAAAAATGTTACCCACCAGTCTTGGCACAAGTGAACAAATCTGAAAATGAGGCACACAGAGTTCCTATAGTGAGATTCTTAAGGCTGATGGAAAGATTTTTAGTTCTTTGTGACCACCACTGTTCTAAGTTCACAGTTAAGTATCAGGTGGTGGTTTTGAGGTTGCTCAACAGGACCACATGTAAAGAGAGCTGGGCTTGGCATCTGGAAGAGTGATGACGAAGTAGAACCTGCCTATACCTCTATATCTGTCTTTCACAGGCTCTGAACGATGATGACCTCAGATAATAATGACTGATAGTTCATTTATGCCTCTCAAATTTTGCCTACCTTCCCTTGTGGCGTTGTCCAATCCTGAACCAGACAGAGAAGGAGATTCTGGGGAAAAATAGCTCTCACTATAGGGACACCTAGGTGCCCTAGGTCAGTTAAGTGTCTGACTTCGACTCGGGTCATAATCTCACAGTTCATGAGTTTGAGCCTCACACTGGGCTCACTGTTGTCAGTGCAGAGCCCACGTGGGACCCTCTGTCTCCTCCCTCTCTTCCCTGTCAAAAATAAACATAAAAAATGTTTGTTTATTAAAAAAATAGCTTTCACTGTAACCAACTTGACATTAAAATCCTCCCCAAAACTTTATATGCTCTTCCAGAATTTTTTGTCATAACAGACTTTATGTATTGAATAAAATTCATATATTAAAGTAGAAACCAAAAAAGGAAACACAACCAAAAATCTGATGGTAGAAATCATGAGGATAAGAAAAAGAGTTAAAATTTCTAAGGAAGTATGGATAATAAAAATGACAACAGAAGGAATAAAGATTTAAAAAAATCAGAACCCTCGAAAACAGGACACACACACAAAATGAAGGGACATATAAGAAATAATTTAGAACCCCACAATTTTTACAGACAAGTGGATGCAAAAATGGTTTGCAGCAGCTTCGCTGTAATGAATTATCTGACTTCTCTTAGTTCTGAACATTTTCACAATGGCTTGTCAGGAGGAGAAATGATTTTATTGAAGGAAAACAGTTTGGTTTTTCATAATACAGGACTCATAATAGGACTCTCTGGAGAGGGCATGGACAGTAAAGATGAGTTACTGAACAAGAAAATGTGGAGTGTCCTCAGACCTTATGTCTTGTCTCTAAAAGAAAGTGATAGAGATTTCTTTAAATTTTACAACAATCTTAGCACCAAAGGACATTTCCAATTATACGTTGTAAAACTGAGAGAAACCACTCTAAATTTCAATAATTAAAAAAAAAAAATGTTTCATGCCACCAGAAAAAGTTTTAACTAACTTAAATTTTTTTCTCTGGTGTTTAAAAATTGCTGTCAGATGAAGAGCTGATTGAAAAATAAACAGCCAAAAGTGGAAGAATGAAAGTATTATAGAAGTACGTGAGGCGCTGCATAATAAAACATATTTATATTGTGCTCTCTTGCGGTGTTTCTGATATTTGCCAACTTTTAAACACTGTGATTTGCTCTTCTTTGCTGTTTTAGGCTCAGTAAGTATTCACATTGTTACCCCAGTTTGTATTTTAATTGTTCTAATCCTTTTTCTTGGTGAGTATTTCTGGAACTACAGATAGTACGAGAAGGAAAATAAATACATAGCAATAGAAAGTGGTAAATAAGTAGCAAAAAATAAATAAACAATAAATGGTAAAAAAAAAATAAATAGTAAAAGAATAACTAAATATAAACATAGCTTTTTAAAATCTGTTACACTTACATGGAGAAATAGGATTTGATAGGCTTTCAATTCCTTCTTTTTTTTAATCTAAAGTAATTCCGCTTCTCTTTGCTTTTTGCCCACTGAAGTAGTGCCTATCCCCAGCTCACAAACTTGCCTGGTATTTGGATGCAGTTACCTTTCTTCCCAAGATACACTCATAATCCGTGGACATCTCTTTTTTTCAGGTCTGAGCTGTGTTCATGGGAAGAGTAGATACATAGAGATACATATCTCTGTGTTGTGTTCTGCTAGCTGTGAATGCCAGGCATTGAATAACACACCATCCCTCCATAGGTTCTCTGGTGAATTTGTTGTGTAGAACCCATAAAAGTTGAGGTCACGTCCTCTCCCTTATTCAAGCCTGAATTCGTTTTCTAGTGTTGCCTTAACAATAAAACTAGGTGGCTTACACAGTAGAAATGTACTATCTCGAATTAGGGAGGGTGGGGTGGGAGAGCAAGATAGTGGCAGAGTTGCTTCCTCCTGAAGGTTGTGAGAGAGAATTGTTTCACGCATCTCACCTACCTTCCTGTGGTTTGCTTGACAAATTTTGTCATTTTTTGCTTGTAGAAGTATCTCCCTGATCTCTGCTTTCATTCTTATATGATATTCTCTCCGTGTGCATGCCTGTGTCCACATTTCCCCCGTTTTATAAGAATAGTAATCATATCCAATTAAGGGCCCATCCTACAAAAGTATGAGCTCATCTTACTTAACTCATTATCTCTGAATTGATTAGATTTCCTAAAGAGGTCACTTTAGGAGGAACTGAGGCCTAGAATTTCAATATATTAGGGGCGGGGCATCATTGAACCCTAATAAGGTGTGAGTCATATTATATAGAAGCAGAAAGCAAAGAAAAAAGAAAAACAGTTGGACAAAAGGACGTTTTCTGCCTGAGAGATGGAAGCGTGGGAGACCTTCTTTCCTAAGAGTTTAGGTCCTGTTCTTAAATGAGCCAATGTAGGCTGCAGGACTACAAAAAATGGACACATGACTTAGTCAATGTTGGTGGAAGGGAGTTAGAAACATACTGAGTGGATTTAAATAATTTCAGAAATGAGACTTTGCTTGTACTCTACATATCACAAAGTGAAACATGCAGAAAATAGTAGCTTTGCACATGATTATAAAGAGGGCATGAAAGTTGAATATAGTGCATAAGTCACAGTTCATCCAGAGAAGTAAAATAACAGGGGAGTGGACAGAGCATTGTCAAAGTCCCTGGTTGGTAGTTTGGGCAGAAACATTGCAGCCTGGAAAGCCTATCTACATCTGGAGTGAGTGTCTATTCCAGTAAGAGCAAAGTGCTGCTGCTTCCATCAGGAAGTGGTCCAGTGTAATCAACCTGCCATCATGTAGGTAGGTATTCAACTCAAGAAATGGTGCCACATCAGCGTTGGTGCTCAGAGTTGGGGCACTTGGCACTGGCTACAGTCAGGGAGACCTCAATGAGTGCAAGTGGTGGTTGGTGAGCCCATGCCTGACTCATCCCTTGTGCATGGCCACTGTGTTCTTGAGCCTATTGGACACTGAGAAAAGAGGCTGGGAAAGGGTCTTAGTGGTAGCCACAGAACACGTCATTCTAGCCACTTGATAACATAGATCTTTCTCTGACTATATCAACCTGTGGTAAACATTCAAATGGGGCAGAAATATCTTTACATTCTGTGTGTATACAGAGAGGTACCCTCCTGCTCCCTCCCCATATCTCCTTGTCATCAGTTTTCTTTCAAAGTCCCTGACTATCAAGCCAAATCATTGGCAAAAATCCATAAATCAATATAGATTCATACTTCTGGCCATCTCTCAAACACAATGAGAAACCTCATGCACTACCTGATTTCTACCCACTACAAGGATCTCCCTCTACTTCCTTTTTGGGTTGTCCCACAGTGGTGCTTTACTGCTACCGATGTTTGCTTTTGTATAGTGCCTGCATTTCATGCAGAGCTTCTGTGAGACAGACATGAGTTTTTCTTCCTTAGTCAATTGATTGGAGGGGGTCCAATCCATGGACTTTCTAGGAGTCCATAGGTCTGGTCTGAGAAAGAGATGGAAGTACAACAAGGTTGTGGGCATTTAGGCCACATCTTCATGCAAATTATTTATGTCTCAGTGAAATTAGAGAAATTTTCAGGTCATTAATGTGGAACTAAAGCTGGGAATTTGAAGCCCTAAGCTCAGCATTTTCTTCCCTGATTTCTCCAGCACCCAAAGCACCCAACAAATACCATTATACTCCTTATTTTGACAAAAATATTCTAAAATAGAAAATGTTTGTTCAGTGTCTCATTGCTATAGGTGTAAGCTTTGACTTCTTTGCCAGTAGAAAAAAAAAAAGGTTGATTTTTCTTTAAACCACATCAGATAAGAGCACCACTTCCAGAAAACCCACAATCAATTCAGAGAAATCATTCTTAAGACTCTGTTTCCCTACAACCGCTTCCAACACCAAATTCTAGATCAGTCAGGGTTCATCCAAGCAAGCAGATTCAGTAAGAGAAACAGGTAACAGAGATATAGATGAATATTAAAATAAACATAGAATAATGCAGATACAAATATAAAGGATTTATTAAAAGGTGTTAATTTACGCAATTGTGGGTGCTAAATAAATAAGTCTGAAGTCCCTAAGTCAGGCGATCAGGAAGAAAAGATTATAACTCATTTAGAACCCCAAACACAATCTGAAGCTTGTCCAGTGGGGGGGGATTCTCTCCCTTTGGGAAATGTTTAAAGGCCTCCAGCTGGTTAAGTAAAACCTGCCCAGGACAATGTCCCTTTTAAGTAAACTGATTAGAGACTTTAATCAAATCTTCAAAATCATTTCACAGAAGCCCCTAGATTAGTGTTTGATGGAAAAACTGAGAGAAGGTATGTATATGTAACACAATGTTCTTACCTCTCTTTTATTTTCCATCTATATTGGAAGAGAATATCCTCTGTAGCTCTCTCCAACTGGAAATGTAGTAAAAGAGAATTCTGAGACTTAGTTCACTTTAACTGAGTTGACACATCCCAAGTCATCATATATAATATAATAGGGTTATATCATTATTGAGTGGAAAGGTATTTTTCTTAGTGTTTTTCTGTAGTATCTTGTTTTTGAAATATACACATTTAGTACAAATTTCAAAAACTGGAAACTAGTTTTGAAATGGCCAAGAGACAGTTAAATGTTAATTCTTACTATTGGTTATAGAATTACAAAAATACAAATAAAACTATAAATGCTGTTTTCATTTTTTCTCTTTATAAAGAAAGTATCATTCAAGAAATAAAGCTGTTTTGGAAATAATGAGGATATATTAACTTGTTCCTTTTATCATAGACCCCTGGAAAGAGTATATATTGCATAATATTTCTGGAAAGATGTGTGTATGAGTCAACACTCAGGAAAAATGAGATATTATTCCTCTTTTAAGTGAAATCGGAAATCAATTTTCAATTTTCAGTATTACCTGAGCAGAAACCATTGAAATACCTATCAAATTATAATGAATAGTTATCTTTGAAAATGGTAAGTTATTATCCATATTTAAAATGTCAAAAAATGATATTGTTAAACTCCCTTATTACTACATTTTCCTTAGGTGATATATAGGAAAGAGTCCCATCATTACATAGGCTAAGAAAAGTTCACAGAATAGAAGCAGTTTCAAAAAAAGTATCTTTTTAAAATAATAATATAAATGAGTTTTTCAGTTCCTCTCTTTGACTGAACTGTCTGGAAACAAATTCCTTTCATGTGAATTTTTAAATATTCTGATGCAAAACACAGAAAAAAATTACTACCTGAGAGATAAGTATGTATTAGATCAATAAAAATTAATGTCTTCCAGAATATGTAAACATGAATCCTGACTAGAATATTAAAAATAAATAATTTAGGTGCTGTTAAAAGGAAGGCCATATTATCATGGGGAAATTGGAGTTAAACAAAAAATAAACCAGAGGAGATAAAAAATATATTATCAGTTCTCTAATCAAAGGTTTCTGTTTCTTATTGTTACATAGCCATCCCAAGATTTAGTAGTTTACAACACTTTATTATTACTTGTGGTTCTTTGGATTGACTAGGATCAGCTGCATGGTTCTTGGCCGAGGTCTGTTACATCCTTGCAGTAAAATATTTTTTGGACCACAGTCTTCTAGGTTCACATGGGATGGGTATATAAAATGGTGCATTCACAAGGCCGGTAGTTGATGCTGGCTTTCAGCTGGGAGATCAGCTCTGGCGGTTGACTGATGTGCCTACCCACGATGTTTTCACATGACTTAGAGTTTTCATATCAAGGTCAAGTTCTGATAGAGTACTCTAAAAAGGAATGTTGAAAAACTCCAGGGCATGCCTTCCATCTAAATTTATTATTCATCCAAATCACTAAGACAGCCCACATTAAAGGAGAGGGAATTAGGTCCCATGTCTTGATTAAGGAATGACAAGGTCACGATTCAGAACGATGTGTGGGATGAAAGGTATTGTTTTGGTTATTTTCATAAAATACCATCTTCTGCACATCTTTGTTGCCTCAAAATCACATAATCACAATCAATTTTGTGTAACATATTTTATATAGTATCAGTTATTGCCATCTTTTGAGTTAATTCAGTACTAATCAAGGGCTATATAATATTTTCCCATATAATTAGTAGCAGATATTGGGCTCCTGTATTAGGAGCTAAGTCTGTATTTCTAGTTCTAAGATTTTTAGAAACTATTTGAATTTTGTTCTTCATTCCATTCACTTTCTAACTAATTATGACAAAGCTGTTGGTGTCATTAGATTAAAATAATCCACTTGCTTACTAAATTAGTTCCTCATTGACACTTTGATTTAACAGAATCATTAACAAGGATCCCAAATCACGTGACAAGGATCTAAGTCAGACATTTAATCCATATTTTAAGTGGAATTTTACAAATATCAACGGTTGAGAGTTGTCTTTTGTCAAATACTTCCTTAACAAATACCTCCAGTAACTATGTTGTTGTCCTTCAAGAGATGCCATTATTACTTAATTGTCCTGTGCTAAGGGACATGGAGAGTGCCAGAGGTTGAGCAGAGGCAGAATTCCATGCTTTTGAGGGAGCTGACAAGACAGAGAACCCTCAGAAATAATCAAGGATAGCTTTTCATCTGCATGAGAAACATAAATTGTAGCCATTTCTATTGTGATTAAATTATTTAAATGGAAGCATTTATATTACCATTTTGGGGACTGACTACCTTGTCACATCATTCTATCACCCATGTAATAAAATAATTCATTGTGTTTTTTGTAACTACCAGCTAATCTGTGAAAATATAAAGATAGTAGTTAGTGATTCTGGATGTGAATATATCTTAAGCTTGTCAAAAAATACATCAGCAAAGGGACACCTGGGTGGCTCTGCCAGTTGAGCGTCTACCTCTTGATTTCTGCTCTGGTCATGATCCCGGGGTTCTGAGTGAGAGCCCTGTGTTGGGCTCTGGGCTGAGCATGGAACCTGCTTAAGACTCTCTCTATCTCTCCCTCTGCCCAGCTCATGCTCACTCTTAAAAAAAAAATCAGCAAAATATAAAAAGAAAATAGAAAGAATAGAAAGAATTTTACTAATACTAAAAGATGTCACTCTAGGGAGTCTCCAACCCCTAGGGAGTCTCCAACCCTTTGGATTTAAGTAATAAACTCAGGTGACACGTAACAACCCCTGAAGTTCAGTGTTGCCTCTTATGCTGGTGGCGGAAGATTCATTGCCCTTTTGTGTATTCATGTTTATGTCACAGAGATGACATATACCGTTGCATTAGTGGCTTCTAATATGTCTAAAGGTGTCAAAAGCAGAGTAGAACAGAGAAGGAATAGCAGTTGGAGATGGTTTCTAGTTGTTGTGAAGTCAGAAAAGTGAAGAAACAGAAAGCCTTTTGGTTTCTTCAGCGTCATTGTTTGTTTGTTTGTTTACTTTTCTGCTCATCAAATCTTGTTCCTTCATTTACTTTTCATTTATTTCTGGTGCTAGACGTGTTCTTTAGCACCTATGTAGATATTCTGAATACACACAAATTGTGGATTCCAGCTGGAGCAACCTACTTTGTGGGTATGTTTGTTGTTTGTGTGGTAGAGAGGTGGTGAAAGAAGAGAAAATCTGTATTTCATTGTATTCTTCTAAGTCTTCACACCTCAAGAAAGTTGCAGCAGCCAAGTTAGGGACCATCCAGAAAAAAACAATAACAAAGATAAAAGAGATGAAAAGAACCACTAAGGAAAGCAGAGGAGTGAGGAGCCATCATCAAAAACAATAAAACTTGAAAGGGATATGATCAACAGCAGAAAATTAAAGGAATAAAACAGTAGAGCAAACATGTACTTATTCTGGAAATACTAGAACGTGAGAGGAAGAGCATCATGACCCAGCCATAATTTATCGTGCCAGATCTTACACTTCCTAAATTCCCACAGGCCCATGGCAAACTCTGCAAGTAAGTTCTTTCAAACCCCTCTTTCCCTGGGTACCAGGTGACAGAACAGCATGTGTCCGTCCATCCTTTTCAGGGCGGGATCGGGCGGGAAGGCAAGAATACACAGAAGATCAACATTTCTCTCCAAAGAATTCTTCCCCTCTTCCATTAGTCATCTATTAACTTCTCCAGGTTAATGAAGAGCTGAAGGTCACAAAACCTGTCTTGACCAGTCTTCTGTGTAAGTTCTAACCAGGTAGTCATACACCTTGCTTCCAAATGTGGGAAGAGCTGATACTTACTGTTTTGTGGTTAGCTTTTGATGCTTCAACTGAAACAGGAGGGAAAGAGTAATAATTTACCATCGCACTATATAAATACTGCTCTCTGTATTTTAATGATGATTAAGCCTAGGTTTAGGGGCATTAAGGTAATATTTTTAAAGTCACACAGCAATTAGGGAAAGAGTTGGTATTCCAATCATGCCTGTTTGATACTAAAACACATATTTTAAAAATTCATAATGTGGGGCACCTGGTTGGCTCAGTTGGTTAAGCATCTGACTTCTGCTCAGGTCATGATCTTGCTGTTCGTGAGTTCGAGCCGCGCATTGGACTCTGCACTGGTGGTCTGGAGCCTGCTTGGGATTTTCTTTCTCTCTCTTTCTCTCTCTCTCTCTCTCTCTGCCCCTTCCCCACTTGCATTCTTTCTCTCTCAAAATAAATAAACCTAAATAAATTTAAAAATAAAAAATACACGGGGCGCCTGGGTGGCGCAGTCGGTTAAGCGTCCGACTTCAGCAAGGTCACGATCTCGCGGTCCGTGAGTTCGAGCCCCGCGTCAGGCTCTGGGCTGATGGCTCGGAGCCTGGAGCCTGTTTCCGATTCTGTGTCTCCCTCTCTCTCTGCCCCTCCCCCGTTCATGCTCTGTCTCTCTCTGTCCCAAAAATAAAATTAAAAAAATGTTGAAAAAATAAATAAATAAAAAATACATTTAAAAATCATAATGTAACATTGAAAATTGAAGAAAAAGATTGAGTTTTAAAAGAATCTCTTCTCATTTCCAACTGTATTGCATATTCTCCATTTTGCATTTCCATGTGTATTCCCTGCTAGTCTCTATCCTGATTTGTGCTTAAGAAGGTGACCATAATAGGGGTGCCTGGGTGGCTCAGTCAGTTAAGCGTGTGGCTCAGGTCATGATCTCATGGTTTGTGAGTTCGTGAGTTCGAGCCCTGCATCTGGCTCTCTGCTGACAGCTCAGAGCCTGGATGGACCCTGCTTCAGATTCTGTTTCCCTCTCTCTCTGGTCCTCCCCTGCTCATGCTCTGTCTCTCTCTCAAAAATAAATAAACATCAAAAAAAATTTTTTTTGGAAAAAAAAAAAAGAAGGTGACCAGAAGGTGACCATAATAGAAAGTATCAGTCACCTATAGGTACTAGAACCTCTGTCTCTGGATTTTGGTTGGCCTTTGCCAATTGCAGGGCACCAGCAGAAAATGAGGGAGAAGAGGAGATTAATGAGATAAGGGTATTCATTCCTCTGGTTCCCTCACTCTCAGACCTATGACTTGGAAGTAATCTCATTTCCCTTCAGGAAAAAACACAACTCCTATCTGATGACCTTCACATATGCTAAAGTCTTTTTGAGGATTCCAGTGACTGTGGTCTCCCCTTGCATTGCCATATCTACTCATAATAATGGCTGTTTGCTAGACTCTGCATACTAGAGCATCCATTTGTTGGTTTCCCTGAATACTTTCCACAGCTTTGTAAATAGTGCTTTATTAAACTCTTCTGAACTACCCACGTGAGGATGCCATTTGTTTCCTATTTGGACCGTGGAAAAGACACCTCCACATTGGTTGGCCAGTGTATTCCTATCATGTTTGTACAAAGATAGACATTGCTTTTCCACTTCTCCCTTTAATTATTAGAACCAGGGTGGAGGTGGTGATTTAGGGAAGGGACAGACCTTACCTAGGTAAGTGAAATTCCATACAAGATGGAACATAAAAATGGTGATAATACATCTTGTCACCCTTAAAATGTTATTATATAGAGGACTTGCAAATAGTGTTATATATATATATATATATATATATATATATATATATGTGTGTGTGTGTGTGTGTGTGTGTATACACACACACACGTATATATATGTGCATATATATGTATATATGTATATATATAATACATACATTTATATACATGTAAATGTAGTTCTTATATAGCAAAATCCTCACCCTTATTAAGTACAGCTGAATTTGCCAATTAAAAATATATCAGACTTTGACAGTAGGTATTTCAGGTTTTTCCAAATGAAACATTTAAACATTTACTTAATTTAGTTTTATCAAGATTCATTTATGTTGTCTCATTTCAATCCCTCAGCTGATTGAAATAAATTCTCTAGTTGTCCGTTTTGCCTTCCCGCTAAGTCATATGTGAGTGTCTAGCAGGCTGGCCATGTCATAATGTGAGCCAGAATAAAAGAAGCCCTAGACTCTGTAAAAAATCAAAACGTAAGAACTTGAGCAACTTCTTAAATTTGAGGAGAGGTTGTAGAGAGAAGTGAGTAATTTAATAGCAGTGCTCTCTGCTGGTAGCAACGCATGAAGACATTTTGCCAGTGTATTCATTCAAAGCGTACTGTAACTGTATGACTATCTGAATAAACACATTGAATCTTATTAACTCAGACCATGATGACTTATGGATAAAAATAATTGGTCTCTCAGGAAAACCACAATGAAATAAAACTGTGATTATTCATCTGTTATTTTATAACACATTGCTTCTATTTTTATAATAGATTTAATTGGATATCTGAATTCCTTAGGAAAATCTTTTGCATGAATTTCACGGAAACTTGTGAAAGACTATCCCACTATCAGTATTTCCTTCTTTATTAGCTCGAAGAGAAATTTGGCAAGAAAGACTTAAGATTGTTTGGAGCTTTTATTGATTTTCTTTTTCCTTAGCCTTTGTGGAAAGGACACATTATGTTGAAGTTCTAGTAAATAATCTTTGAACTTGGAATCTTAACACTAATCTCAGAGTTGGAAGTTCAGTGTGAAGTCCCTACTTTCCAACCAGATGATAATTCAGAGTAATATAAAGTATGCTTTAAAATTTGTGTCTATGTTCATTTTTTATATATATCCAACTGGTTCAAAAATGTATCTACCTCCCTTCTCTCCTTTGTATACATATATTTTTTGAGAGAGAAAACAATAAAGCACATGAGATAACATGTAAACATTCTGAAACCTGGACAAGTGGCATTCAGTTTTTCTGAAACTATTCTTGAAATATTTCTGTGATTTTTAAATTATATTAAAATAAAAAGTGGCAAAATATTTAGCTTATATCCTTAAAATTAAATCATAAATCTTAGTGAAGTAGTGATAGTATATTTTAATTAGTTGATTCTAAAAAGATAATTTAAGAAATACAGTTCTTTAAAACTTGCATTCTTATTTCAGTGCACTGATACAGTTGCACCTGTTTAGGAATAATATTTTGAATATATTGAATAATAATCCTTTTTCCATGGCCCTAGTCATAGAAAGTAACCCCTGCACTAAAAAAAAAAAAAAAAAAAAAAGGCCAACCAAAATTAGCTAGAACAAATTCCATGAGATAAAAACTGAAGGTCTTACTTGTCTTTGTTGAGATCATACTTTATGCATAAATACAGATTTATACATAAAATACATAATTTTTGTGTCATTTTTAATATACCAAAGACATTTTCCCATGTCATTAAAAGTGTTCTGTGAATGTTACAATAAATATGTGGGCACATTTCATTATGTGGTTAAAATATGCTTTTAAAAACATCCTTCCATTTTTTGACTAATTGGTGGTTTATGTCAATGTCTCTTTGAATTCCTGTGCCTTGGACTTGTAAGTTGTCATGCTCATAATTTTTGGTATAAAAATCATTTTATACTTGAGAGTGAATGATGTCTTTTATCACAATAAAGTGTTTCATTTCATGTAAGTAGTCAACATTATTTGTGTAATGTCCATAATATTCCACTCTTAACATTTTAATAACTGTAATAACTTTAATGACACCTCCTTTTTTGTTACTGATATTAATAATTTGTATCTGACCTTTTTTTTTTATCAGTCTAGTTAGACTTAAGTTTTTACAAATGTTTTCAAAGGTTCAGGATTTGATGTTATTGGTTTTCTTTAGTGTTTATTTGTTTCTATTTTATTGATTGCTGTTCTTATTTTTTTTCCTTTTTACCAATGCTAGCTATACTTTTATTTTTCTTTAATAATTTTAAAATGGAAGCCTGATCATTTAATTTTAAATTCTTCTAATGTAATCAGTATATAAAGCCATCAGTTTACCTCTATGTACTTCTTTGGCTACATTACTTAAAATTTGGCATGTCTTGTTATCATTATCATAGAGCTTAATATATTTTTTAATATTCCTTAATATTTTAAAACTTCTATTTTAATTTCCAAATATTAGTTCATTTTCATTTTATTGATTTTTGTTTTAAGTCAGAGAGTCTGTATTATTTTATTCCCTTTAAATTTATCCAGGCTCATTTTATGGCATAGAATATTGTTTATCTTTGTGAATATTCCTTGTGCAATTTACTCCAAGCTCCCCTTCCCAATTTACTCCAAACTCCAATTTCCATGTTCTCAAATAAGCTAACTTCTGTTTGAGTACCCATGCCCTTTTGTTCTACCTTCCACAAAGTACATTCAAAAAGAGAGCTAGGAAGATCATAGGACTTACCTTACTTGTTTCTATTGTCTCAGTGATGTCACTCCTGCACTTGCTTTCGAACATTATCTGAAAATAATTATCGCATAGATTTTTTTACCAGTGACTGTTTAGAGAGGGAAAGTAAGACCTTGACCGTTTATTTATTTTTTTAATTTGTTTTTTTAACGTTTTTTATTTATTTTTGAGACAGAGAGAGACAGAACATGAACGGGGGAGGGGCAGAGAGAGAGGGAGACACAGAATTGGAAGCAGGCACCAGGCTCTGAGCCATCAGCCTAGAGCCCCGACGCGGGGCTCGAACTCAAGGACCGCGAGATCGTGACCTGAGCTGAAGTCGGAGGTTTAACCGACTGAGCCACCCAGGCGCCCCTTGACCGTTTATTTTGAGATAGCCAGAGATATAAGGTGATCTATTGTTTTTTCCAAGGAGCTTCAAAATAATTATTTTGCTATAGTGAAATAATAACCTATTATTTTTCCATAAGTCTGTTTTACAAACTATTTTATTAGAATTGATTTACAGGTATGGTCTTAGGGAATATAGGACAGATAATTAGGCATATAATGAATGTCTTTTAATAACTTGATGAAATTATCTTTTCCTTCATTTAAAAATATTATAAACTTACTTGAGAACAGAACTATTTCTACCCATACACAATATAACAAATCATTATTCTTCTATTTCTCAGATGTGGTATTATTTGATCAACAGATATTTTTAAAAGCATGGTGTGTTTTTCTCTAGCCTGAGTGATGATAGGAAGTTTAGAACCTTAGACAAGAGAGAATTCACTGCAAACTGGTAAAAAAATTGAATGTGACCTAGTCTGCAAAAATGGAAAGAATTCAAAACTGTATTAAAGGTAATTCTCTGTTTGAATTATAGGCCAAGTGTAGTTGGCAATTTTGTCAAGTTACTGAATCTCTTCTAAAGACTCCTAACCTTACATAGTGGTGCTTTTGTTAGGTTGCATAATAGTGAATACTAGAGTTAACATGAGAAAATACATGAAATATTTAGCTCAATGTCTGACATATAAGAGAAATACCCTACATAGCAACTTTACTTGGTTAGGTAAATGCTAAATTATGGAAAACACGAAAGTTTTGATTATGGCATACAATAAAAGTTAAACTAAATATTAACATTTTATTATATGTATAACACTATTTATATTTTGTTCAACCCATTGTATATTTTTAGGAATAAACAGTTTAATAAAGTGCTACTTTTGTATAAATCTTGAAAAAATAGTGATTATGCAACAAGAAATTGTTTACCTCATGTTTTTTTAACTTAATAGTATATAAACAAAATATTTTAGTGTTATCAATTTCCCTATGGTCCTATATCAATATACTGGTAAATTATTCTACTGAAGTACCTATTGAGTTATTATTTTTGTTGTTTATTTGTTGTAAACATATTGGAATCTGCTGAAATTTACATATCCTCATTTGCTAAGTCCTACTTTATTCAAATAATTCTCTAACATCATTTTTATAAACTTAATGAAATCTTGTAATTTTTCTTTAAAATTTATGATTATAATTTTCAAGAGATTTGCATTATATTTTCTGAATGAAAGACTTGAGAAAGTCTTTGACACTGTGTTATGGGATAGATCTTACATAAGAAGGATGTATGAAGATATTAATTTGATAAGTGGCTAGTTCATTCATGAGTATTTTCATATATAGTTTTATTTTTTTCATAGATAGTGGGCTTAGGTAAAGGAGTCCCACTATTCATAAAATCAAGTGCATGCTCTTGAATAAACAAAATACAGTGGAGCATTTATCCATGAGACATTATTCTGCTTATAGAATATACTCTTAGTTAGCTTCTGGTTTAATGGGCCCATCAAATCTGCTTTATCCCAAGTGTTTTTATTCCATATTGGAAAGTGATTTGATTAATTTGACAAGAATATAGTATCGTAAGAGAATTTCTACAAAGAGAGCATTTTATTACCTTACAGCTTTGGAAAAAGACATTAGAAATCATCAAATTATGTGGTCCCCAGTGTAGGATACATCTGCTGAGCAGTACACATAAAGCAAGATAGGAATTTTTGTAGACTCTAAATACTGAGCAGATTATGATACAATGCAAAACATAATTTAGAATAAAACAAGATTTACCCATAAAATACATGGAAAGACATCTACATTTTACATGTTTTTCCACAAGGAATATATTAAAACTTTTTTTATAACATGCTTCAATTCAGCAAAAATAGTTTTTTGCCTCTACAGTTTCTTATTTGTGTTGCTCAACATTGTGCACGCAAGATGCTTTTAGAATGAGTTGAATTTAGGTGACACCTACACATGGCATACAGTTCCACCAAATTGCATCATAAAAAATTATTTGCTTTTCAACTGCTTCTTTATACTTTTGATTTCTTAAAATCTTTGTTCAATATCTAACACCTTTCTTTCTCTAAAAAGAAGAGTGCAGATTTAAACTTCCAAGCTTTGGCAATCAATACTACAGCTGCATAATGTAGTGACGTTATTTTGTTTTTACTGCTATTGTTATCAATCAATATGAAGATTTCTTTTAAACTACATTTAAGTGAAACAGTAAATCTGCTCATTGAAAACCATCTAATTACAAAATTAGTACTGAAATTGAAAGTACTGAAATCAGAGAGACACTTAAATAATCCTTCATTTTTATAGATCAGGATTGACAGGTTTTCCTCCATAAAGGGCCAGATAGTTAAATATTTTAGGTTTTACAGACCATACAATATCTGTAGTATCTATTCAACTCTACGGTATAAGAGAGAAAGTAGCCGTAGACAGTGTGTAAGTGAATGAGTGAGGTGTTTGCAGAATGAAAACAAAAACAGGCTAGGTACAGCCCTGTAGTTTGTTGAGCCCTGTTAGAAATGACAGAATAGAGCCTCAGAGATCTTTTAAGCTTCACCAATGGGTTAGTGATAGACCTAGGGCTCATATTCCCCTCCCAAAGCACTTTATTTTATGCTATACCATACCAGAAAACATCTCACAGGATTGCTTCATTTTAAGAAGTTTTCCCAAAGGAGTTATTCATTTTCATTTATTCCTCTCTTCTTTTTTTTTGTGTAGTGGGGAGAATGTTTGGGTTGCAAGTTCGTGTTACTATATAATATATGTCATTGATTTATTGGTTCTAGGTCTGGTAATCATCATGCATTAATAGTGAATACATGAAATAATAAACATACAAATGCATATAGTAAATATAGACACGAAAACTCAAATTGTTTGAATCATATATTTAACACAGAATATGTAGTTAGATGGCTTACAAAGATTAATATAATAACATGTGCCTATTCACTTAAGGTACTTAAGAGGCTTGTGTCTATCAAAATTCCATGAGGGAACTACATTTCCAATCACCTACCACTGGAATGGTAATTTAGCTTTTTTGCATAGAAGGTTAAGTTAGTCATTAATTGAGGTCACAAGAAAGGGATAAACAGCATATCAAATTTGGTCAATAATTTCCATTCAAATCCCATAATGACTTGACATGAGACTAAAGACTGAAAATAATTTCCATCTATTAGTTGCTGAAGTGTTGGTATCATTATGGGAAACAAACTCGTTAAAAAAATTTTTTTATGTTTTTATTTTTTATTTTTGAGAGAGACAGAATGTGAGTGGGGGAAGGGGCAGAGGGAGAGGGAAACACAGAATCTAAAGCAGGCTCCAGGCTCTGAGCAAGTGGTCAGCACGAACCAGAGATCATGACTTGAGCTGAAATCGGACGCTTACCCGACTGAACCATCCAGGTGTCCCCAAACAAACTCAGTTTTAATTACTCCTTTCCTCAACCAAATTTTTTCTTCATGTTTAACAGTGGGCTAATAGCAAAGTTTTCCTTTTTCACTTCCGAGGGGTTCTAAGAATTAGATGTCAACTTTAAAATGAGTATATGCTTTTTTATTATCTCTCCTAAAAGTCCTGGTTGTTCCAATAAAGGGAGAAATAAAGAGTTGTGGGGTCTCTTGATTAAAGTTAAGAAAATGCAACCATCATATTTAAGAAGACAAAGTTAATATTTTTAATGAACATTTGGTCTTTCAACCCGGATTTAAGGTACTGCCACCTTACTCGCTGTACACTTTTCTTGATCTAAGAATAGTATGTAAATCACTTTTGGAATTCTTAATGAACTTAACACACTTACTCTTTGTCTATAAAAAGACATTTGATCAAAAAATGATTCACCTCCATTAGAGTGAGATTTTTGTCAGCTTGTTTGGAACGTTTAGTTTTAAGTCTGAGAAAACTCCCAGGATTTGTGCATGTTTTCATCATATACATCACCAACACGGACGGACACTGTTCCAAACTTACATTGACCTGTTTTCTAAGTACTTATTTGTAAGTCTGTAATTCATAACATGTTCCCCCATAGAACCTTGTTACGAAAAACACAAGACTACCCCAAAAATTAATTTTTGAACTTATCCATAGTATATTAGGACTGTAAAAGTAAAAAGTGGGGTGCCTGGGTGGCTCAGTCAGTTAAGCGTCCGACTTCAGCTCAGGTCATGATCTCGCGGTCCGTGAGTTCGAGCCCCGCGTCGGGCTCTGTGCGGACAGCTCAGAGCCTGGAGCCTGTTTCAGATTCTGTGTCTCCCTCTCTCTCTGACCCTCCCACGTTCATGCTCTGTCTCTCTCTGTCTCAAAAGTAAATAAAACGTTAAAAAATGTAAAAAGAGAAAGTAACTGCTATATACAGTATATTTTCCTTTAAGAAGCTTTACCAAAGGAATGGTTTGGTAAAGTCCCTGGAAAAAAAATGTGTTTCCGTTTACACTTAGATACTCTGTCTCAGCTTTTCTGCTAATCTCAGCATCTCACTGCAGCAACAGTGTGGTCTGCACTAGTCAGATGGAGGCAGAAGAATAGGTGCTCCATAAATCTCCCTTTTTCTTTTATTTTTTATTATTTATTTATTTATTTATGTATTTATCAATATATGAAATTTATTGTCAAATTGGTTTCCTTCCGTACAGTGCTCATCCCAAAAGGTGCCCTCCTCAATACCCATCACCCACCCTCCCCTCCCTCCCACTCCCCATCAACCCTCAGTTTGTTCTCAGTTTTTAACAGTCTCTTATGCTTTGGCTCTCTCCCACTCTAACCTCTTTTTTTTCCCTTCCCCTCCCCCATGGGTTCCTGTTAAGTTTCTCAGGATCCACCTAAGAGTGAACACATATGGTATCTGTCTTTCTCTGTATGGCTTCATAAATCTCACTTTCATCCTGGCTCCTCCACTGTCTAAGTCACTTTGACTAAATGTATTTGCCTCCACACCTTGGTTTCCTAGTTTGTGAAGCAGAAATAAAAATATATCTAATTCATAGTAATATTGGAAGAATTAAGTGAGATAGATGTTGATAGCATGAGACAACTGCTCGTTATATAATAGCTTTTTAAATTATTATAAACAGTAGGGGAGATGGCAGGGGAGTATGTTTTTCGATACAGTAAATGCTCATATGATATATTGTAAAATCTGTGCCACTTTGGTTGTACAAAGGAGTGTTTTAACAATTCCAGTAGACCTAAATAGAGACTACCCTAAGTATACGAATACATATGATCACCTTACTTAATAATGGGGCCCTTTTGGAGAAGAGGCAATTGCATGATACAGAAGAGTGTTTCAAATTCCAAAAGAACTGAGGCTTACGGAGGATATAGGAAAGGAACAAGCTCAAAGACATGAACTCTTGCCAGGGGATCAGCTACCTAAACCTCCAGCTAAGAGTGAAATAGAGCTTTTTTGGAAGAAGCAGCATAGGTGTGATAAGTGCTCTACGTATACAGAGCACATTGTCACAGGGGCTCATGAGTACATTTTATTCTGTCCTGACAAAATTCAGGAGATTGTCTACGCATGAGCATTTCATATATGAGCATCAAAAATGCTCTAAAAATTTTCTAAATATAAATATATAATTTTAAAAAATGTTTATTTATTTTTGAGAGACAGAGCATGAGCAGGGAAGGGGCATAGAGAGAGGGAGACACAGAATCCAAAGTAGGATCCAGGTTCTGAACTGTTTGCACATGGGGCTCAAACTCACGAACCGTGATATCATGACCTGACCTGAAGTCGGTCGCTTAACTGATTGAGCCCACAAAGGCACCCCACAAATATATAATTTAATTCCATCATACACAATAATTTTGCTTATCAATCTAACTAAATATCTATAGAATAAAGCCATTTCAAGGAGATTTTGTTTGGGAAGTTCTCCTTTCCTCTTCCTTGTTCTCCCCACTCCTGTTCCTTCTTTTTCCACTTGATTCTGTAACTGTGTGTGTGTGTGTGTGTGTGTGTGTGTGTGTGTGTGTGTGTATTCTGGCAAAATTTGTACTATTTTTTCATAACCACATTGTAACAACACAGTATATGTGCTTCAGTTTCTTAAAAACAAAATAAGTTGTACACTATTAAAGTCAAGCAGGGGCACCTGGGTGGCTCAATCAGGCAAGCTTCTGACTTTGGCTCAGGTCATGATCTCACGGTTAGTGAGTTCGAGCCCCGCATCAGGCTCTGTGCTGACAACTCAGGGCCTGGAGCCTGGTTCAGATTCTGTGTCTCCCTTTCTCTCTGCCCCTACCCCACCCACACTCGGTCTCTCTCTCACTCTCTCTCTCTCTCTCTCTCTCTTTCAAGAATAAACATTAAAAAAATTGTTTAAGTCACACAAAAATCAAAAGGTACGATCATTGCATTTTGTTTTGTTTCTGAGCAATCCAACCTAAGGCAGTAGGTAAGTAATATCATAAATATCAAGAATACCCTTTTTTATATGTACGTATTTTTCTAAATAGGAATTTCCATATTTTTTATTCAAATTGTTGAGGGTTTTCAAACTATAGATCATTACCAATTAGTAGATCGCAAGATCAGTTTAGAGGGCTGCTGCGCTTTTTTTCAAATGAAAGAGAACATAATAGAATAAAAAATACCAGAGTGTATCACACAGAATAAGATTATGTAAAAGTTTTCTGTCAATAGTATGCATAAAGAAATATTTTTGTGTACTAAATAGCAATGTAAATATATTTCTTCCTGTGGGTAACCATTTAAAAAAAAAAACTCTTAAGGGCTCAAGGTGACTGATTGATTGGATTGCTCCCTTTTTTAAGATGCATTTTGCTATTGAATAGAGTTGGATGATTTGCATATGAAATCTTTTTAGCACTCTAAATAGATAGCAGTAGGTGGATTCAAGATATTAGTAGATGTTTATTGAATAAAGGCACAAGCTATTAAACATACTGAAATATACAAGTGATGTCGATTTATCCATTCATTTATATAGAAATGTTATTTTAAGAAATAAAATTTGGGACTCGAAATTTTTCATATTGAAAATCTTTTTTGAAGACATACACTGAATAATTATTGAGTGGATAGGAAGATTGGGATGCACGGAGATACCTCTGAGATGTCTGTGAAGGTGGTGAATCTTACCAGAGCTTTTGAGGTTTCTGTTTAACCTTGATTTTCCTCCCTAAAGAACAAGGATATGTCCTGTGAGTAATATTCATTTGTTTGTCCATTCAACAAATAGTTACTCAGTTCTATTCACCTGTATCAGTTTCACTCACCTAGCTTTACCATGTATTAGTATCATCCTTGTCTCAGGATGTGAACATTGAGCAAGGCAAAAGATGTTCTGATCTTCATAAAGCTTATTTTTATAATGAGCAAAGACAGCTAATAAACATATCAACAAATAAATAAACTTAAATAGTCAAGCTCTAGGAAGAAACTTCAAACAGATATTTCAAGAGATAATGTATAGAGAGTGAGGTCGAAATTATTTCAGATAATTCTGTCAGGGCGGAGTTATTGCAGAAGCAACACTGATTTGAGCTCTGAATAATAAGGGACCAGTTTTGCAAAGACTTAAAGCAAGAGTGGCAAGTAGGAGTCCTGAGATGGATATGGGTTTGTCACGTTCCCAGGTAAAGGCAATGTAGCTGGAGCCTATTGTGTGAAGAGAGTAATGGAGGATGACAAAGAAAACAAAGTCAGGTTCCAGATCAATCTGGGTATTTTAAGGCCAATATAATGAGTTTGCATTTTGTTCCTATGCATTAGTAAGCTACTGAAGCCTTGCAAAGAAAATAATATGAGCACTTTTCCCTTTTGAAGATTAGTACTGGAATCCAGAGAAACATTTAGATGGTGCGATAATACTTTTTGTCATAGAAGTAATAGATAGCGGTATCGCTAGATAAACGAGATATAATATAATTTTTTAATGTCTATTTAATTTTAAGAGAGAGAGAGACAGAGCACGAGTGGGGGAGGAGCAGAGAGAGAGAGGGAGACACAGAATCCGAAGCAGGCTCCAGGCTCTGAGCTGTCAGCACAGAGCCCCACGTGGACTCAAATCCACAGACTTCAAGATCATGAACTGAGCCAAAGTCAGACACTTAATGATTGAGCCACACAGGCACCCCTAAATGAGACATAATATTAATAGTCATTTCATTAAAAGCATTTATGGAACACCGCTCTATGCTTGGTAATACAGTAAATACTTGACATACATTTTCTCCATCAAACCTCAGAATACCTCTGTGAAAAAGATACAGAAATTCCAATTTGCAACTAAAGAAAACTAGTTTAACAGAGTTTAAGTAGTTGTCCAAGGTCCTTACAGATAAACATGGTAGAATGGTTGACAGAAGGCCATTGTTATGCTTTTGCCTTGAGATGTTGAAAATCAAGAGGACCAGCCACAACATGAAAATAAAGATAGAATGTTAACATGTATCTGACTATCAAGACAGGGATATGAAAGACATGAGTTACCAACCTAGAGCAATAAGAATAATCCCAGATTACTTTCTGTTTTGGGCCAGAACAACCGAAGTGTTCTATTTAAAATACTAGATCATATTACTCTTCTCAAAATCCTCAATGACTTGTCAGTCTATCAGGATAAAGCCCTATGAAGACTTACTTAATCTGCCCCTCCACTTCCTTGCATATTTCATCTCTTAATACATAGTCCTTTGCCTTTGCCATTCCAGCTACACTAATTTCCTTGAACTCCCTCAATCTTGCAGACAGTTCCCATCTAGGAGTTTTGTGTCTCCTCTTCCTCCAAGGGAATAATGTAAATAGTATTCTGCTATATCTGGAAAGTTCTTCTCCTAAGCATCTATCTGATTTCTTCTTTCTTTATGATCTATATTCAGAAAGACCACCCTGACACCTCTCCTCTCCCAACGAACTTAAAGAGTTTTCTCTTTTCATTTATCTGTATCCAATTACCTTGCTTTGTTTTCCCTCAGTGATGTATATATATTTATGCAAGTGTTTATGGTCTGTCTCACCCAAAGATGACCACTAGAACGTAATCTCAAGGAGAATAGACCTTTTGTTTTGATCATGGCTACATCCATTGCCTACAACAGTTCTAGGCACCTGGCAGATACTCAGTAAATATCTTTGAAGAGATGACTGAATCACTGAACAAATAGATGCTACAAAATGAACCATTTGATGAACAACCAGTCTTTCTGGAAGAGAGCAGTGATTTACCACACTGAACCCTCATGGAGACACAGGAAAGCCAATCTAATTATAAGATTTGCTTCCACATCTTGGTCACCTTTTTAATTTGGTTGAGACTCTGTTGGAGAACACTATCCCATTCCCTAGACAATTGTATTTGATCTTAGTTCCTCACCTTGGTCTTGCTACCCCTATTTTCCTTGATTACTTTTCCTTGATGCAAATTACATAGATTATCTTTTTTTCAAACCCTGCCAATTTTTTATCTCTGAATTTATTGCATTTAAACACTCTGAGCTGTTAGATGAGATTTTTATTGCTACTACTTAATAATTGAACCTCTAAATATATCCTTAAGTTCCCCCCATATTTCCTACAGGAAACTCTTCCGAAACTATTACACCATCATATCAGAATGAGACATTACATTGAGCTATATTTTTATTCTTCATAGAAGTTAATGCTGAAAACCTATGTTTATTTTTGTAGTCACCATAAGAGAAAAAAACGAAAGGGAACCACTTAAAGACAGTAGGAAAAGAGATGTTTGGAACCCCTACTCTGTGAAGAGAAGACTCAAGGTAGAAAAGGGTTTCAAAGAGTATTTGGGCTTACCAACAATTTTAAAACAAAATTATATATAAAAAGACTTCTATATTTTGGAGGTAAAGCCTATAGAACTATTTTCAAAGCTTTTGACTCTTACTAAAGGTCTATGCACAGTGAATGTTTTAAGTGAATGAGTTAAAAGTAAAGGTATGCTACAGCAATCAAATATGCAATAATATTGAAATTTTTACACCTTATTTAGAAGATGCTTCAATTCATATTTTTCACTTATTCAACAAATATCTAGTGACCATATATTAATAATTTATATAATTTTTATTAACCTAAATTCCACTGTATGTTCTTAAAATAAAATGATAAACCAAACTTTGCTCACTGTCTCAGTTTGCTGGGGCTGCAGTAACAAAATATGAGAGACTGGGGGACTTGAACAACAGTTAGTTATTTCCTCACAGTTCTGGAGGCTGGAAGTCTGTTCTCAGGGCGCCATTATGGTCTGTCCCTGCTGAGGCCTCTCTTCGCGGCTTGTAGGCAGCCACCATGTCACTGTGTGCTCACATGACCTCTTAGAGTAAGTTAGCTCTCTACTGGCTATTATAAAAACACTAATCTTCTTGTATGAAGACTGCACCCATATGACCTCATTTCACCTTAAATAACCTCCTTATAGGCCCAATCTTCAAATACAGTTGCATTGGGAGATAAGTTTGAATACATGAGTTTGGGGGGTGGTTTACAATTCAGTTGGTCACACAAAATGAAAGTCACGTGTGTTAAGTTATATAAAGGAGGTAAAACCTGAACTGGTACCTAGTACCTATTTTCCTAGAGATAAGATAAATTCAGTTCTTTCGTGCTATTTTTGTTTGCATGCAGAACTAGTTTAAAGGTTCATTTTTGTTCTCCATCATTTCATATTCTGCATTTAACATATTAGTCCAACAACCAGCTAGTAACTTTGTTTTTCAGGTTGTTTTCCTAATACTACCTTTATCAGAATCACTTTCAGAGATGGTTAAAATTTTTACACTTGGATTTTACCTAGGTCCAGAGTTAAAAATCTATGAGCAGAAAACCCTGTCCCTGGGATTGTAAATAAGATTCTGATGAGCAAAAAACTTTGAGAACCACTTACTAGATTGGAACGGCATGATTAATCAAAATAGGAAAGCAACTTGCATGCTAAAGCAGAGTTAGCATTTTCCATAAAGCTTGCAGCATTTTAGTAGTTCAGTGAATCCATCCTGGGGACAAACATGATTTTCCCTCTTAAACTGGGTCTTCTTTACATCCTCACTTTTCATAAAGGAGTGGTATTACTGATAATGGGAAATTAAACCCATTAACCATGAATGTGCTCATACTTTCAAGCCCACACCTGTCTCATTCTCTCCTCTAACAAACATATAGGTATAAATATCAAGCGATCCTGATGCTGTCCCATAGAAAGTTGAAATATATTATGAGGAGCCATGAACACCTGTGCTCAATGCTTTGCTGTCACAGTTTCAAGAGCCAAGAGCGTGTCTAACGAATTTGAACATTAAGACTTTTTAAGGTGAATTTGGTGAATGATAGCTTCTTTCTCTGCCTTAAGTTTGGCAGCTAGCAGACAGAAGTGTTAAGAATATCCATGCTCAAAAAGGAAAGGTTTCTCAACTCAGCCATTTTTCATAAACTTCTCCATCTTTAGGCCATTTGCAATATTTGATTGCCTTTCCTATCAAAGGTGCACCTCTTTAAAGCTTATATAAATTATGAAAAACAAATAAGCAATATATATGTGTGTGTGTGTGTGTGTGTGTGTGTGTGTGTGTGTGTGTGTGGTGTGGACATCTACCAATGAAACAGTGGAGTTTTGGAGTATAGATAGAGCCCATAAAGCCATAACCCTGCTGGGTTAGAATGAGTGCAGTTGAGTGGCTCCTGTGAACCCCATGGTACATAAGAGGCTTGAATAAATAGATGAAGATTATATACATAGAGGGAAGAGGAAAGACATGTATCATGGTGTCAGCAGCAGATCATGTGTTAACTAAGAATCTTCTTATTTATTATGGACATTTTAACAGTAACATATATTATTAAAATGTCCATATAATATATAATAATAATCATAATCATATCTTTCCATGTATTTCATTTTCCTCACTTTCTTTCATCGTTGTCTTAGCATTTTCAGTGTACAGTTTTCCACTTCATTAAATTTATTACTAAGTAATTTATTATTGTAAATGCTATTGTAAATGGGATTGTTTTAAAATTTCTCTTTTTGATACTTCATTGTTTGTAGAAGCACAGTTGATTTTGTGTGTTAATGTTGCCCTAAAACTTTACGGAATTCATTTATTCTAATAGGTTTTAATGGAGTCTTAAGAGTTTTTTCTATAAAAGTTCGTGTCATTGGCAAACTGAGGCAATTTTACTTCTTCCTTTCCAAGTTGGATATTTTTTATTTATTTCTTCCTTTCCAATTTGGATACCTTTCATTTATTTTTCTTGCCTAATTTTTCTGATTTGGCCTTCCAATACTATGTGGAACAGAAGTACAGAAAGTAGGCATCCATGTCTTATTCCTGATCATAGAGGAAAAACTTTCAATTTTTACCCTTGAGTGTGATACTAGCTGTGATCTTGTCATATATGACCTTACTATGTTGAGGTATATTCCTTCTGTAGCTGGTTGGTTGAGATTTTTTTTATCATAAAAAGATGTTGAATTGTCAGTGTTATTGTGATGGTCACATGATATTTATCTTTCATTCTATTAATGTTGTGTATGAGATTAATTGATTTGCATTTATTGAAGCATCCTATGGAAAAATCCCAGGCACAAACCCTCCTTGATCATGGTGTACAATCTTTTGGTGTGCTCTTGAATTATCTTAGCTAGTATTTTGTTAAGGATTTATATATTTATATTCATCAGGAATATTGGCTTGTAGTTTTCTTCACATATATACATATATGTATGTATATATATGTATATATGCATACATCTATGTATATGTATGTATGTGTGTATGTGTGTGTGTATATATATATATATATACATATACATATATATATATATATATACACACACACACGTATATATACAAAATCCAAAGGAATCTATGGATTGAATGCAATCCCTATCAAAATTCCATTGGCATTTTTGTAGAAATAGAAAAAAAAGTATCCTAAAATATGTGTGAAACTGCAAGAGATCCCAAATAGCCAAAATAACAGTGGGAAACAAGAACAAAGCTGGAGGCATCACATTTCCTGATTTCAAACTATATTACAAAGTTATAGTAATAAAAACAGTATAATACTGCTATAAAGCAGACACACAGACTAATGAAATGTCATACACAGCCCATACATAAACTCAAACATATATGACAAGAGAACCGAGAACACACAATGAGGAAAGGATAGTCTCCTAGGAACATGGTGTTAGGAAAACTAGATATCCATATGCAAAAGAATTAAATTGGACCCTTATACTTCTCAAAAAGTTAATGCAAAAGAGAATGAAAACTTAAATGTAACACCTGAAACCATTAAACTCCTGGAAGAAATGAGGAAAAAGCTCCTTGACTTTGAGCTGAATAATGATTCTTTGGATAGGATACAAAAAACAAAGGCAACAAAAGGACAAATCTCTCTGTGGCACCACATAATTACTAAAAAGCTTCTGCACAGCAAAGAAAAACATGAACAGAATGAAAAGGCAACCTCTATAATGGGAAAAAAATGCATACCATATATTAGATAAAAGGTTAATATCCAAAATATATAAGGAATTTACATAACACAGTAGCAAACAAACACATAAAAAAGCAATCCTACTTAAAGATGGGAAAAGGACCTGAATAGACATTTTTACAAATTAACAGTTGAACTACCATATGATCTGGTAATTCCACTTCTGGGTTTTTATTTGAAGAAAACAAAAACACTAACTCAAAAAGATAACTATATTCCTTTCCATGTTCACTGCAACGTTATTCATAATAGTGAAGATATGAAAACAGCCTAACTGTCCATCAACAGATGAATGAATAAAGAAAATGTGGCATATGTATAGACACACACATAATGGAATATGTAAATTTTCTTTATTCATTTATATTCCTATCCACACAACAGAATATTATTCAGCAATAAAAAAAGAATGAAGTCTTGCCATTTGCAGCAATGTGGATGGATTTTGAAAGCATATACTAAGTAAAATGTATCAGCTGGGTGGTGTCCATAAGTGAATGGTGGGTGGTGGGCAAATGGGTAAAGGAAGAGAAAAAGTACAAGGCTCAGTTTTAAAATAAGTATGTCATGGGGTTTTAATACAGTGCTATGACTATACTTAATAACAATGTATTGCATATTTGAAAGTTGCTGAGAGGAAATCTTAAAAGTTCTCATCACAAGAAAAAAATTGTAATTATATATAATGGTTGATGTTAACCAAACTTACTGTAGTGATCATTTCACAGTTTATGCAAATGCTGAAGCATTAGGTTGTACACCTGAAACAAATATTGTTTCAATTATATCTCAATTAAAAATTTTTTTTAATTTATTTTTTCATCCTTACTGAATTGTATATATTCAGAGTATCTACCATGTGCTAATTTAACATATGTATACTTTGTGAAATGGTTACCACAGTCAAGTTAATTAATACATTCATTACCATAAATGTTTACCTTTATTGTGTGTGTAGTGAAAATACTTAAGGTCTCCTCCCTTAGCAAATTTCAAGTACACAACACAATGTTAATAATTATATTAACCATGCTTTACATCAGATTCCTACAGTTTATTCATCTTACAACTGAATAATTTGACCAGTATTTGCCCAACTTCCCCCACCCCCAGCCCTTGTAATTACCATTCTACTTTCAGCTTCTGTGAATTCAACTTTTTTTTTTCTTTCTCTCTTTTCTTATGGTTCTATGAAGATTTGTCTTTCTCAATTTGGCTTATTTCACTTAGCATAATGCCCTCCTCTTCCATCCATGTTGTCACACATCGCAGGATTTCCTTGTTGTTAAGGCAGAATAATATTCCATTGTACATATATGTCACATTTTCTTCATTCATTTATCGATCAGTGGGTACATAGTTTCCATGCCGTGGCTGTAGTGAAAATGGGAATTCAGGTATCTCTCTGAGATAGTGATTTCATTTCCTTTGGATATATACCCAGAAGAAGGATTACTGGATCATATGGTAGTGCTATTGTTAATTTCTTGAGGAATCTCAATACCCCATTCCATAATGGCTGCACCAATTTACATGTATACTAATGATGCACAAGGATATCCTTTTTTCCACATCCTTGCCAACAGTGGTTATTTCTTGTCTCTTTGAAAATAGCCATCCAAACAGGTATGAGGTGAAATCTCATTGTGGTTTTGATTTGTATTTCCCAGATTATTAGTGATGTTTTGTATCCTTTAATATACTGGTTGGTCATCTGTATGTATTCTTTGGTAAAATATCTGTGTAGATGCTCTGCCCATTTTTTAATAGATTGTTTTCTGTTTTTTACTACAGATTTGTATTCTTTATATATTATGGGTATTAACTCCTTATTGGATATATGGTTTGCAAATTTTTCATCTTATTCATTAGGTTGTCTTTTTGTTTTGTAGTTGGTCTCCTTTGCTATGCAGAAGCTTTTGTGTTTGATGTAGTCCCATGGGTTGCGTTTCTCCTTGGGTTTCATTTGCTTTTGGTGTCAAATCCAAAATATCGTCGCCAAGACCAGAGTTAAGAACCTTACTGCCTGTTTTTTCTTCAAGGAGTTTCATGGTTTCAGGTCTTACATTCAAGTCTTTAATTAATTTTGATAATTTTTATATGTGGTATAGGATAGTGGTCCAGTTTCATTTTTTTTTTTTGCATGTGGCCATCCAATTCTACCAATGTAAGAGAATGTTCTTTCTCCCTTGTATATTCTTGACTCCTTTGGCATAGATCAATTAACAATATATGCATGAATTATTTCTGGCTTTCCTTTTCTGTTCCATTGATCATTGTGTCTGTTTTTATGACAGTACAATACTATCTGGATTACTAGTGTTGTAATATACATTGAAATTTGGAAATGTGTTGTCTCCAGCCTTGCTCTTACTTTTCAAGATTGCTTTGGATATTAAGGTTCTTTCATGGTTCCATACAAATTATGTAGTTATTTGTTCTCTGTCTGTGAAAAATGCCATCGAAGTGTTGATAGATATTGCATTTAATTTGAAGATTGCGTGACATTTTAATGTTAATTATTCCAATCCACAGTCACAGAATATCGTTCCATTTTTTTGTGTCTTCTTCAATTTATTTCCTCTTATTCATTTTGTACCCTGCAACTTTACTGAATCCATTTATTGCTTCTAACATTTTTTTTTTTTTGGTAGAGTCTTAACCCTAAGGGTTTTCAGGTTTTTTTACATATCATGTCATCTGCAAATAGTAAGTTTTACCTCATTGCAGTTTGGATGCTTTTTATTTGTCTTTTGTTTCTAATTTTTGGGACTACAACTTCAATACTGTGTTGAATAGAACTGATGAGAGTGAGCATCTTTGTCTTGTTCTTGATCTTAGAGGAAAATTTTCAGCTTTTCACCATTGAGGATGGTGTTAGCACTGGACCTGTCATATATAGCCTCTATTATTTTGAGGTATGTTCCCTCTATGCACACTTTATTGATTTTTTTTTAATGGGGTCTACTCCTGAGGCCAAGACAGCACTCTATGTTAATGTTTAACTGGCTTGAATTTAAGTAAAACAATAAAGCAATAAATTAATTAAATAAAATCTGCATCTTAGAAGAGATGATAAACAACATTGCCCTACAGTCCCTTCACTGTTAGGTCAAAAAACACATTGTTTTAGAATCTGTATTTAAAAAAGGTATTGAATTGGTCTAATTGTTTTTTTCTGCATATATTGAGATAATAATTGTTTACCCTTGATATTGTTAATTTGGTGTGTCATTGATATGCAGATATTGAGTCAATTTACACCCCTGGAATAAGTCCCAATCTATCATGGTGTATAATCCTTTTAATACAGTATTGAACTTGCTTAGGTAGCACCTTGTTGAAGATTATTTCATTTATATTCATCAGAGATATTGTGCTGTAAAGTGTGTGCGTGTGTGTGTGTGTGTGTGTGTGTGTGTGTGTGTGTGTGTGGTGTCCTTGACTGGTTTTGGTATCAGTTTAATGCCTTGAAAAATAAATTTGGAAATCTTCCCTCCTCTTCTCTTTTCTTTGAAGGGTGAAAAAACCTGGTATTAATTCTTCTTTGAATATTTGGTAGAATTCACCAGTGAAGCCCTCTGGTCCTGGACTTTGTTGGGAGATTTTTGATTATTGATTCAATATCTTTATTAATAGTTGGTCTGCTAAGATTTTCTATTTCTTTGTAATTTAGTCTTGGAACATAATATGTTCCTAGGAATTAATCTCCTTCTTGTAGGTTGTTCAATTCGTTAGCATATAATTGTTCATAGCAGTCTCATAATACTTATTTCTGTGGAGTTAGTTGTAACATATCCTCTTTCATTTCTGATTTTTCTTATGTGGGTCATTTTTTTTTTTTGAATCTAGCTAAAGGCTTGTCAATTTTCTTTGTGTTTTCAAAGATGTACCTCTTGGTTTCATTGATCTTTTCTATTCTTTTTTGTCTGTTTTACTCACTTCTGCTGTTATTTCTTTCTTCTACTAACTTTGGGCTTTACTTGTTCTTTTTTTCTAGTTCCAGAGGTGTAAGATTAGGTTGTTTAGTTGAGATTTTTCTTGTTTCTTGAGGTAGGCATTTATTACTATGAAATTCCATCTTAGAACTGCCTTTGCTGTATCCCATAAGTTGTGGTATATTGGATTTACATTTTAATTTGTCTTAAGGGTTTCTTTATTTTTTTAACTTTGCTTTTTATCAGTTATTTAATTTTATTACTTAAAATTAGGTATGCTAGCTCTAAGTAAGGCAATAACATGATCTAGTTTATTGTTATCCAAGCTGTCAAACCATGTTATTTAAAAATATTAACAGGTGTTTTGGTTTTTTTGTTTGTTTGTGCTTTTTTTTAGTTAACATACAGTGTAATTGGTTTCAGGAGTAGAATTTAGTGATTCATCACTTTATAATACCCAGCGCTCAACATTAAAAGTACCGTCCTTAATCCCCAGCACCCATTTAGCCCATCCTCCACCTACCTCCCTCCATCAACCCTCAATTTGTTCATTTTAGTTAAGAATCTCTTATGATTTGTTTCCCTTTTTTCCTCTTCTCCTATATTCATCTGTTTTGTTTCTTAAATTCTACAGATGAGTGGAATCATAGGGTATTTGTCTTTCTCTGACCAACTTATTTCACCTAGCAACGTACATTCTAGTTCAACCCACATGGTTGCAAATGGCAAGATTTCCTTCTTTTTGATGACTAATATTCCATTGTGTATGTATACCACATCTTTTTTATCTATCCCAACTTTTTTTGGTTTCCACAGGCATGTAATTTTCCTTTCTCATCCCTTCATTTTCAGTTTGTGTATGGCTTAACTTCTCAAGTGAGTCTGTTATAGGCAGCGTATAGATGGGTCTTGTTTTTTTAATCCATTTATCCACTTCATATGTTTTAGTAATTCAGTCAATTCATATTTAATTATTGATAGTTAGGTACTTGTTGCATTTTGTTAATTGTTTTCTGGCTGTTTTGTAGTTCCTCTTTTATTCTTTTTCTCTTGCTGTCTTCCTTTGTGGTTTGATGACTTCCTTTAATGGTATGTTTAGATTTTTTTACATATTTACTTTCACATATTTAATACAAGTTTTTTCTGTGTGGTTACCATGAGGCTTAAATATAAGTACTTTAATTTATAACAGTCTATTTTAAGTTGGTAACTGAAGTCTGAATGCACAATAAAGCTCTACATTTTTATTATCCCCCACAACCACCACGTTTTGTGGGTTTTGGTCACATTTACATCTTTTTTGTCTTGTGTATCCTTCAATTGTTGTCATTCAGTTATTTTTACTACTTTGGTCATTTAACCTGTATAGTAGCTTTATAAGTGACTAATCTACTTTTACTATATATTTTCCTTAACCAGTGAGATTTATACTTTCATATGTTTTCTTGTTACTAATTAGGGCCCTTTCAGTTTAAAGAAGTACTTTCAACACTTCTTGTATGGCCATTTTAGTGGTGATGAACTCTTTTCGCGTTTGCTTGTCTGGAAAACTGTCTATCTCTCCTTCAAATCTGAATGATAACTTTGCTAGGTACGGTATTCTTGGATGGAGATTGTTTTATTTCAGGACTTTTATTGTATTGTGACACTCCCTCTTGCTCACAAAGCTTGTGCTAAAACTCTGCTTATAGTCTTGTGGTGGTTCCCTAGCATGTGAAAAGTTGTTTTTTCTGCTTTTTAGATTCTTACATTTTAATTATGTGTCCTCTTATGAGTCTCTTTGGTTATGCCTTATTTGGGACTTTCTGAACTTCCTGGATCTGGATGTCTGTTTCTTTTCCCAAGCTAGGGAAGTTTTCACCCATTATTTCTTTGAATGATTTTATGCCCCCTTATCTCTCTCTCTCTCTCTTTTCCTCTCTCTCCCTCTCCCTTGCTCTCCCTCTTTCACTTTCTCTATCTCTACTCTTTCTAGGACTCCTGACTATAAATCCCTTAAGCTATCTTCACTTCTTAAAATTCTCTTTTTCTTTTTGTGGCTTTGATGGGTTGAATTCCTCTGCTGTATCTTGAGTTTATTTTTTCTTCTGCTTCATATAGTCTACTGCTGAACCCTTCTGGTGTATATTTTAGTTCAATTATTTTATTCTTTCACCCTGTGACTTGTTCAGAATTTTCTTATATCCCCTATTTTTTTGTTGAAGTTCTCACTTCATTTGTTGAATGTTTTCACCCATTATTTCCTGAATTTGGCAAACATCTTGGTGACCATTATTTTTAATTTGTTTTAATTTAGATTACTCATCTTTATTTCTTTAAAGTCTTTTTTCTGAGGTTTTGTCTTGTTCTTTGATTTGGAACATATTTCTCTGTTTGTTCATTGGCTAAAAACCTCTCTCAGTGTTGGAGGACTGGTCTTGTGTAGGAGATAAATTATCTAAAATTGTGTGGAAGATTGAATTATCATTCAATCCTGCCCCAGCTCTTGGTTTTCTCTCAAACCTTTGTGATTATCCAAGCAACATATTTGATTTTTAATAGTTCCCAGTAATTGTGGGTGTGGTGAGAACACTCAGTGTCCCAAAGGAGAAGATTTCATTAACCACCTAGATTCAGGTTTATTGGAAGCTGGACCTTCAGGCAGTAGCCCTTAATTTTTAATATTTTTTAAAAATTATTTTTAGTGTTTGTTTATTTTTGAGAGAGAGAGACAGAGCATGAGCTAGGGAGAGGTAGAGAGGGAGACACAGAATGTGAAGCACGCTCCAGGCTCTGAGCTGTCAGCACAGAGACCAAAGCAGGGCTCAAACCCACAAACTGCAGGATCATGACATGAGCTAAAGTTGGATGCTTAACCAACTAAGCCACCCAGGCATCCCTAAGCAGTACCCTTTAAAGAATGCATATATATTTAGTCCCATGGATTTGCAAGCATAAGCCCCACTGACCCTTAGAGTAAGGTGATTTGGAGGTGTCCCCTGGGCACTTGTCACAAAACTTGGGGCTCCAAAATAGTGTGTAAGCTCCTTTCTGGGAAATACTAATGAGCTCTAGTGAGGCAGAGGAGACTGCAAAGATGGTAATCTCTGTCCTACCTAGATTCACTGAGAACACCTCTGTAGAGTGCAGATGGGTGCAAACCTGAAGCCTGCCCTTAAGGCTGAAGCACCAGGACAGCAAGAAGCTATGTTTCTGTCTTCTGTGTGCAGTGCCCTGGAGGCTGGTAGCCTGCTTCTCCATTTGTTACAGTAATATAGGCCCCAGGAACATAAGTCTCCCTCACCACTGGGGCTAGGTGGTGACCAGGAATCCCTGAAAGGCAGCTGAAAACACCAGGGCACCTTCAAGAGATGCCGATGCTAGGGAGCACACCAGAGGTAGAGTGAAAAGATAGCGCCCCTCCTCCAAAGCCTCTGGAAAGGTTTACAGTCAGCCATTGGGTGTGCATTTAGTAAGAAGCCTGCCCCTCAGGCTGCAGCTGTGATAAGCTGATAGGCCTCTTTCAAAGAAAAATTGAGCTTTGGATTTGTTTCTTCCTGCTGTGCCCTAAAGGTGTAGATGTTTAAGAACTCTTTCTTGGCTCTTATAGTTCTCTGGAATCCATGAGCATAAGTTTCACTGGCTACCAGAGACAGGGAATATAGAGATGTCTCCTGGCAGCAGCTACAAAATCAGGGCACTAGAGAAGTATATATGCTCCGTTTGGAAGCTGGGGCAAAGCAGAAGAGCACAAAGATCACACCCACCAGTTTCTATTCCAAGAGCAGCTCCATAGGCCCCTCTAATTGCCCCTAAGGTCAAAGCTCCTGAACAAGCAAGTAAGGCCTCTTTCTGAGAAAGCCTAGGTGTGTATATCAATCTGCTATCTGTGTAGTGACCTGGCAATGGTAGTCTGCCAAGAACTGGATCACAGATTGTTTTAGTCCCATGGGACTTAGAACCAAGTGTCCCTGTTCACCAGAGCAAGGCAGTCAAGGGACATGGCTTGTGCGGCCACCACAAGAACGGATATAAAAAACTGGGGCAGCAAATATGCACAGAAGCTTCCCCTCACCTCCCAGAGATATGGGCGTCCTGGCGTATGGAAGAGGGAAAGTGTGAAAATAGTGCCCGCTGGCTGCAGAAGGGCAGAGTAGGAGTGCAAAGAACGCACCCACAGTAAAAGAACATAAAAAGGAAAATAGAAAGAAAAATACAGTGAAAATGAAAAAGCTCACCAACCTTAGTGAGGCAGAGTAAGACCAGGAAGATGGCACCCACCGGCTCTATCTCCAGAAAGTATCCCAGCAGGCCACTGCCCATCAGACCAATGCTTTAAAAAATAGCCAATGAGGGACACCTGGGTGGCTCGGTCATTTAAGCTTTTGACTCTTGATTTCTGCTCAGGTCATGATCCCAAGGTCTTTGGATTGAGCCTTGTGTTGGGCTCCACACTGAGGGTAGAGCCTCCTTAAGATGCTTTCTCCCTCTGCCACTTTCCCCCACTCCCACTCTCTCTCTCTCTTTCTCTAAATTAAAACAATTAAAAATGAATAAAATTAGCTAGTGAATCCTTTTCACATAAAGAGTGGCCTTTTTTAAAAGGGCTGTTTCGGCACTGGGCCTTGGGATGGGTGAGTCTGCATGCAAGTGTTTTAAGAGCATTCCTCAGTTTGCCACAACCCGCAGGTCTCCTGAGTATGAGCCCTGTTGATCTTTAAAGCTAGGTGTTATCGGGGCTTGTGTTTCCTGTGCTAGTCTTCAAAGTTGACTGATGTAGGGTGCCTACACCCTGATGTAGGGTAAGAACCACTCCTCAGAGTGAAGCTTTGGGTTTTGAGTTCCCTCCTGTGGTGGGTTTCTGCTCCAGGGATGAGGCTTATGGTGTGATTTTTGTCTTAGCCTTTCCTACCTGCCTCTTGATTTTTCCTCTTGTTAGCCTACTGAGAAGGGGTCACTGTGACAGTTTTTGGTTTTATTTCTCTGAGGAAAGTGTTTCATGTATAGCTGTAGTTTCAGTGCGTCCTTTGGAGGAAGTGAGTTTAGGATCTTCCTGCATCACCATCTTGAACCAGAATCTAAAAAATCTTTTTCTCAACAATAAAATCCATGGATAACTATCTTAATTGTAACAAATACACTAGTCATGTACTTAATATCTCGCATACACATACATATAACTTTCTTCTTTGGTAGCCCAAAACATTCATATATATTTGTGATGGTTTGGGGATTTGAAGTGCATTTGGGTATTGTAGAGGAAATGCAAAAGGAAGTCAGTGTTAATATTTAGACACTGAAAATAACACATTGCATTAGACCAACTGGCTTGTAAATGAGTCCACTTTTCAAGAGAAGAGATCTTCTAATTTTTAGCTCTCACTTAATATTACCAAAAAATGAAGTGGTTTTGTGTAAAGAACATTCTGGGTACACAAAGATAGTAAGAGGAAGTGTACCTCTTTCGGCTCTGGGAGATTGTGGAGAGAAAAGGGAAACAGAAGTTAAGTGATAGATGAAAAGAAGATACACTGTCAACCATGTACACCGGTAGTCACTGTTCTTAAGAATGACTTGAAGGAGACTCTGAGGATAGAGGAATTTTTTCCTAATGCCCACTTGAGGAATTCGGTAAAGACCACTACTTTTGGCCGTATGACTCCATGCGAAAATGTAGTGATCTTCGAACAGTTGAGCAGGTGTGTTTATTGAGCTGATAGACCCTGGGGGTGTTGTGATACTCGAACAGATGTTTCAGAGTGCCCAGTTAAGGTGTGAAAAGAATACGGGATGAAGGACATGGCAAAGACTCAGAGGGGTCTGCAGTATCTGTTGAGAGTTAGTAGGAAGCTCAGCCAACAGGAAAAGGGTATAGATCCCAACCAAGGAAAGAGATAAAAAACAATTATTCTCAGATATATGACCCTGGATGAATGCCCAAGAATGGATCTGGACCAGATACTTCACTGACCTTTAAACTCCATTAGAGCAATGATTGTCTATTTTGGTTGTTGTTCTATCTCCTGTACCTAAAACATGCTTGGCATATGATAAGAAATCAAAAAAATATTTGCTGGGTAAATCCATAGGTGAACAAATAGTAATTCAGTAGATTCCATCCAGTACTCAGTGGAACTGAAATACTTCAGCTGAGATAGAAATCTGAAAAGGAGTCAAAAAAACACAGGAGAGTGAATTAAGGAGATGTTTAAATTATTTACTGAGAGTAAGGTTTTATTTTTATTTAACCACATGGACTTGCCTCAGAAAGGAAAACATAAATATGCTTTACATTGACTTAGGACTGCATTTTCTTTTCACATCTAAGTTAGTGTACCCAGTTACAAAAACAAAATGACAGTTAATTTGCCAGTTATTGGAAATATTTCAGAATATCTCAATGCAGGAAGGACTGAAAAAAACAATTGATCTTTGTTAGCCCCAGCAAGAGGCATATACAGGCTTTCTCTGAAAAGGAGAATTTAATATATTTGGCCTACTTCAGTTTCCAAATCCCTCAGTCTCTGTGACTTACATTGAAATTTCGGTGTGCTAGGAAAGAGACTCCAGTTTACCAGCCTAAACGGATGGCTAAACATGAGCCAGTTGGCCACAGCCCCAAGCACACTGTCACATAGTTCAGAAATAGTTGTTGATGGCCCATTCCTAGTTAGGAGAACTAGTTCTAGAGAAAATTGACAGAGGGGGAATCATTATTTGCTGGATATTCATCATCAGTGGAATCGATTGCAGAAACCTTTAGATTGCTAAAGGAATGGGCATGCTCCCTAAGCAGAGTTGGAATCTCCTTTTGCTAAAATGTTTGAATGGGGGCGTATTGAGAGAACAGTGGCTGCTACAGTAAGGATGAGACTGGAGAGACTTCCAAGTTACTTGCGGCCCTTGATGCTGAGTTTCTACTACTCACAAGGGATTTTCAACTTCAAGGCAAAAGTATGAGGGGGCGCCTGGGTGGCTCAGTCGGTTGAGCGGCCGACTTCGGCTCAGGTCACGATCTCGCGGTCCGCGAGTTTGAGCCCCGCGTCGGGCTCTGGGCTGATGGCCCGGAGCCTGGGAGCCTGCTTCCGATTCTGTGTCTCCCTCTCTCTCTGCCCCTACCCCGTTCATGCTCTGTCTCTCTCTGTCTCAAAAATAAATAAATGTTAAAAAAAAAAAATTCAAAAGTATGGGAAATGTGTCACCTAAACACACACACACACATACACACACACACATCAAAATCTCAAATGTCAATTTCAATCATTGATGTTATTTATAATCAATAATTTATGTATTTTGAAATAAAGATATTAAAGTATTAGGTAAAATGTTATTATTTAATAAAAGGATGCTTGGATTCAAAATTGGAAAGCCCTGACCTGGCCTCTGTCTCAATCTCTCTCTCTTTTCTTTAATGTTTATTATTTGTGAGAGAGAGAGACAGTAAGAGAGAGAGAGTGGGGGAGGGGCAGAGAGAGGGAGAGAGAGAATCCTAAGCAGGCTCCACACTGTCACCCTAGATCCCATCATGGTGTTCAATCCAACGAACTGTGAGATCATGACCTGCGCTGAAATCAAGAGTTAGACCCTCAACCAGTTAAAGCCACCCAGACACCCCTCACCTCTCTCACTTTTTAACAAAAATCAGAATATTTAGAAAATGGTGGGGCAAACACCAAGATGACAACATAATCATGTTTAATGTAAGTAAGAGCTCTGTATCTCTCAGACATAGGGTCTTCAACCAGGGTGGGAAACATTCCCTTGGATTAGTAGGATATGATGTTACCACATCAACTGTGTTTTATGAAGATATTTTACAAGAGAAAATGAACAGGTAACAAGAGGTGAATATTGAAGAAAAAGACCAGAAAGGAAGGGACTGAAGAAACTGAGGCTCTACCATCTCTCTGGCAGCAGAAGCCAAGGAGGCTGGATGCTACTTCAGCTGGCAAAGTCAGAAAAACTTAGTTCATGATATCTAAAAGTTATTTAGTCCTATTTACTTGTTTGTTCATTTATTCATTCATTCAACTCACTTTACCAATGAGTCATATTTCATTCACACCTATTCAGAGTCCCAACTTATCCAGCCCAGATTCATTCACTTCCTGCAGCAAATATGCATGGAATCTCAGTCCTGAATACATAATTCCTTCTTTACCTGTTGGGATTTTTTTTTTTTTTTTTTTTTTTTTTTTTTTTGCTCCATTTCCTTAGGTAGAGGCATTCTTCCTTGCTTTCTCAGACTAGGAACACTGAACTGCCGTCCCATTTTTTTTTTTTCTTTTTTTGATACAACTCTCTGGAAAATTCTAGCATTTGTTCCTCAGATGCCACATCATTATTGAGGATGCATGGGGCCACGGAAATGTATGAAATTTAAAAGCAGTTAAACGGGGCAACTGAGTGGCTCAGTTGATTGAGCATCTGACTTCAGCTCAGGTCATGATCTCAGGGTTCATGAGGTGTAGCCCCATATCTGACTCCCTGTTGTCAGCACAGAACCTCCTTGGGATCCTCTGTCTCCCTCTCTCTGCCCCTCCCCCACTCACACTCTCTCCCTCAAAAATAAATCTGAAATACAATAAAAATAAAATAAAATAAAATAAAATAAAATAAAATAAAATAAAATAAAACAGTTAAACAATTAGTTTCTTGTTGTTCCTGTGCCACCTATTAAGTGGTTATAGTACATAAGTAACATCTACATCTCACTTCCTTCTGTAGCAATAAGAGAATAATATCATCCACTTGAATGACTAATATAATACAAAGATTAAAGATAATAAATGTAAAGATCCCAAACACAGTAGTCATCAATAAGTTGAAAACCTATTTTACTACTTGGAAAGTTGTGATATTAGGTGAGCAATCTTAACTTATTTTCATTTTATATACAGCCTCAGGCCAAAGATAGGGAATTTTCCAGTAAATTTTTTTAAATTTAATAATCAGGAAGTACAAGGATTTCATCTCATGGCTTTATCCAAATTATAGGAGAAAAAACCAACACGTAGAGCCCACTTATTTTAAAGGCTAACTTTGTATTTTATGACTCTATCATTAACAATGTATTTGTCAGTTTATAATAATTAGATACCATACCAGAAGCTGATTTTTAAAATAGTGTTTTATAATGAAAATAGGTGACACAAGATTTTAATAATCCTTTTATGGTAAGATTTCCTACTAGGAATTAAATGAGGATTAAAATAGTTGAGGGCTTGCCACGCAATAAATGAATCCAATTCTGTCAGAATCTAGTTAAGCAGTAATACTAATGTTGAGGTGAATGAAAAAGAAAAATACCCTTGACTTTTAGTGTAAAACTGTTGTTATAATTACTTCAATTTTAATTGCATACTTTCCTCAATATAATTACCAGTGTTATTACTACTGATAGCTAGGTTAAGAAAAAGTTGATTTATTTAATTTCTAAAAAGTTCAAGTCTAGATCCTGCTCTCACAGTTTTGTAGAGTTCTTACCTGTATGTCTACAGTAAGAAAACAACATTAAATAATTTGTATGTGCCTGAGAAAGCTTTGGTAATTCCAATCACAATAGAAACCCAAGGTAGATAGACATTTGAATAATTGAGTTAAATTGATGCAATTTTGTTAATCTTTGAACTATAAGATATAAACAATCTGGCTTTGCATTTTATTTTATAGATGAGGAACTTCTGCCTAGCAAGGCTTAGCAAATTGCTGGAAACACAGCCAGTTAATGATAAATGCCTTTCTCTGAAGTACTACCCAATTTGAAGATTTCTCTCTAAAAACAGAACAAAACAGCACAAAAAAGTAAATGAGGATAGACACGTTCATGTATTGTCCTAAATCCATCCACAGTCCTAAAAAAGTGTTATCACTTCCATGGAATAGATATAAAAACAAAAAAAAAAGCTTAGACACAAGAACATAAAAATATTAAGTGGCCAAATGGGGTTTTAGCTCAAATTTACTTGTCTCCAGTTTCTTTGTTCTTTGTGCTTTTATAGTCTTATTCATTTGGGATCCTAAACAAATGTGAATATTTTAAACTAGTATCAATTGTGTATATTTGTTATTTGCCTTTAGCTACATCTTTTATTTCTACATGAAACACAGAGTAGGTATTTAATCTATTCATCAGACCTGAAAGGATCTTCAAAATTATGATTCACCTTTTCATGTGACATGAGAAAACTGAGATGGGTTCACAGCAGTGAACTGAAATTTCCCCAACTCCCATACTTCATAAATGACAGAGCTGGCATTGTAATCTAGTCTTCTGGCTCTAACTTCAATATTTTTCCTTGATGCTACATGATTGGAAAATACTCAAAACAATCTCCCTTATTTGAATAAAATTCATTTTTGCCACTTTGACTCTTCATATTGAAGCACCGTTATTTGCATGTTCAGTTACTTACTATTGTACATAAATTGTTTCTAATAATTTTAATGACTTATCATAAGACTACATTTGTCTTTTGCTTGAAATTATAATTTTGATTATGAAATTCATCATACATAAAAGTACAGAATAAGGGATGTGTATGTATGTACCATAGAGAATAGATATTGACATATCTGTTGATTTTTTTATATATATTAAAATTGAGTAAGTTAAAGAACTAAAGCCACACCGTCTTTTAGCTCTTTCACTTCCGTCTCTATCCAACTGGGGCGATTATTTTGGAACTGGTAGATAGTTCAGGTGCATATATTTGAACTCTCATGTAACATTCTACGTAATGAATTAAGCAGTTTTTATCTATATTTCCTACTGAAGACATTTATGTTGTTCTCACTGTTTTACTTCCGTCAAAGAGGGGAAGAGAAGCACAATTGAAGCACCTTGTACGTGTCGCATGCATGTCGGAGTTTCTGTAGGCTAGATAATAGAAAGAGGTATGGCTGGATTAAATATTATTAACACTTTAAAGTATACCAGTTATGGAGAAATATTTTTTCCCTAAGTGGAAGTAGAAATGTATACTATCAGCATTACTGCATAAGAGTTCCCACTTCAACAATATTTGGTATGATCACATTTTAAATTTTTGCCAGTTTGTAGATGTGAATTATATCTTGTTGTAATTATAATGTATGTGATTACTGGTAAGTGAAGCATATTTTTTGACATTTTTAACTGCTTCATTTTTTCACTTTGTTAATTATTCTTTTATAACTCTTTCTCTAGGTTGTTTTTAAATTGGGTTGTTAGTCTTTACTTCTCATTTGAAGTATTTCTTTATATTATCAACTTAGTAATCATTTGTCATTTATTTATTTTTTAAGTTTATTCATTTGGAGAGAGACATAGAAAGAGGGTGAGGGGCAGAGGGGGAGGAAAAGAGAGAGAATCCCATTGCCAGCACGGCCCTATGAGGGGCTCAAACTCATGAAACGCGTGACCATGACCTGAACCGAAAACAAGAGTCAGATGCTTAACCAACTGAGCCACCCAGGCGCCTCTCATTTGTCATTTCTAAGAGTATACATACCTTCTCCAAATTTGTTTCTCTTGTTTTTAGGCTATAGACAGTGTCAGTTGTAACTTGAATCTTGTCACACTTGTCATTTTCTAGGACGTCTGCCATTACGTCTTGTTTAAGAAATTATTTTCTATTCCAATGTCATAATATAATCTTCAATATTTTATTTTAAGTGATTTATACATTTTATTTCTATACTTAGGTTTTCAATGTGTATGGAATTTGACTTCATGTATGTTAAGTAATAACATTTTCTCATTAAGAATACTGAATTTTCTTAGTACATGTCAGTACATCCTCAACTGACTTATTAATATGATATCCATATATAAATCCCTACAAGCATGATCTAGTTCCAGACTATTTTATGGTTCAATCTATATATACCAATACAAATACTACCTACTCTTAATTATTTCATCCTTAAATTAAGTCTTTATGCCTTATAGGAAACACCTTACCTTATTACTATTGTATAGCCATTAGTTGATAGAGTTGAATAATAGTTATGATTGGAGGGAAAGACAAGCATAGCCAAAACTCTGGTAATTCTAATATACCTTTTACTTTGAATCAGTTAGCCACTGTCTTGTTAACGTGGTGTGACAAAACCACCCCCAAAGTCAGTGGCATAAAAAAAAAATACATTTACTCTTATTCATACATCGGGAATTCAGCCAAAGTAATCAAGCTCAGATGACCTCAGCTATAGGTTATAGCCACATCTGGGCTATGTGTTTCATTTCCTTCTTGGACCAGTGAGATAGCGGTTTCATACCTTCTCATAAGGTAGAAGAAGCTCAAGAAACAAGCCAAACCTAACAAATCATTCCAAGTCTTCCCCAGCATCATATCTTCTCAAATTCCATTGGCCAAAGAAAGTTAGATGAATGAGCCTAAAATCAACCCTGGGGAAGTATATGTTGCCTCCAGTGAGAAGAATTACCAATTCAAAATGCAAAGATCAGTGACTAGAGGGTGAAAATAATTTGGAATAATAATTGAGTCTTAAGCAGTTCAACCACTTGACTACAATTTTTATTTTTCTTCTACATAAAAGAAAATGCATTCCAATACTAAAGTTCTCATCTAGTCAGAGCATTATGCTTGAAGTTGAAGTTACTGCTATAATTTATCGCAGAAATTTATATGCTTGAACTTTATATGCCTGAAGTTCAAGTTGTTGCTATAATTTCTGGCAGATTTGGCAAGTCCAGATGTAGTTATCTTAATCTAGGGAACTATGAATTTTTAAAAGTTACTTGCCTCCAAAACATTCAACTTACAGAAGTAGAACAGAGACCAAAACAAACAAACAAAAACACCTAAATATTCCCATTTGACAAAGGAAAGATGAGATCCATAAAGTAGTCCCTGATTGATATCATTTCTGAAATCCTGCTAGGCAATCCTTAGTTCAGATGTAAGGGACGACTTTGATTGAGGCTGGCTGTGCTCCACTGGAGGGTAGTTCTAGTACACTGTTTTCTAAGCCTTTCTAAGGCTCTTGGATATGCCCATTGGGAATTTCTCCCTTTCTTATCATACTCCTTATACTACTGAAGAGAACTTTGGACAACAGGCTTTTTTGACAGTTGAAAATTTTCTACTCTCATTTTTTGCTATAAAAAGTTGGAAACCCAGAGGTCACCTTTACATCTGGAACAATTTAGTTTCTTTTACTTCAGCCTAGTAGCACATTTGCCAATATAGTGCTCTCAAAAATGATGTTGGTTTTCTATATATTTGATTTCAACCAGCTAAATGTGCTAAAAGGGAATTTTATACTAGACACGCATCTCTCTCTAAACTTAATCTTGAGTACTTTCTGCACTTCAGGATTCTGTGCGACTATGTCCATAATCTTTCTAACAACCTTCATGTTCAGCTGAAAAAATATTCTGAGTTCCCTCTTAATCCTTTGAGAAGTCTTTTAAAAAGGCATAACAGTCAAACCATTCAGGTGATCTTCACATTGAAATTGTTTTTCTATTGGTAATCTAGTTTGATCTATTTCCTGAAAGATGTTTTAATGGCCACATTTTTGATTTGGTGGAAAACATTTTCATTTTACACTTGTAAAGTTTCTTGGCTTCCTATATTCCCTCTAAATATGTGTTACTACCTGATCTTAATTATTAATTAATTTCTTCCCCCCTGAACTTCTTTTCTTTTGATACCTTGTCAAATGCAGCTACACTTTCAAGAACTTTCCTTGAAATATCCTTCTGCAGTTCTAAAAGTTGACTAGGTAGAATTATCTTTCAGACCATTACAGGTGACTTATGCCAAAAATTTAGCCACTATATAACATAAGGTACATTTTGTATAGCCTCTTATAACAATTTATTGTTCCCTAGCCCTACTCCCAGCTGTAATTGAATATGTTTCAGATGCTGGTTAGTACAGTACTCTATTTATAGCTATCAGCAGCTATATAATCAGCCTTTGTCACAATAATGCTACATAAAAATCATCACAAAACTCAGTGACTTAAAAGACCATTATTTCATTCTTAGTCATATATATGTGGATCAGCTGGGAGTTGGCTGATCTATATTGGTTTAAGCTAGTCTTGGCTCAAAGCTGCACAGTTAGTTCTAAGTCTGCTCTTCTGGTCTCTCATCCTATTGGTTTAAAGGGCCAACAGAAGCCGATTCTTCTCGTGTCGGACGAAACATAAAAGGCTTGTTTCAACTCTGTATCACATCTACTAACATTCATTGGATACCAAAAATCACAGGGCCAAGCCCAAAGTCAAGGAATGGGAAATCTCCCTGCACCCTTGTTGGCCAAGTCTTGTGGATGTAAATGAATCTGAAGAGTGGGGACAGTGTAAAGAATGGGAAATTGGGGCCAACAATTTAATGTAACATGTTAATATAAAGAATGTGGCAGCAAGTTGGCATAATCAGGTCACAGAAAAGACAGACCAGCAGAAGTATCCTTAGGTTTCCAGATCCCACCCAGATGAAGTCTAGATAAACAGGAATCACATCAGAACTTGTAACTGCTGAATTTATTTCAAGCCCAGCCTTATGTAAACAAGTCAGAGTGGCATGTAGAAAAATCAGAAAAGGAATGAGAGACCACTTCATTTGAGCCAGGTCTCCATTAAGAGAGTGGCATATACTATATTAGGTCCAGAGATGGACACTGCCCCAAGTTACCACATTCAATTTTTCTGATCTCAGCAGATGCTTCGTAAAAATGTTTCATATTTTTTATTCAACTTGTTTCTAAGAAAATTTTGTTTCTAGGAAATAGCTTTCAAAATGGTTTCTAGAATTCATTTCTAAGAAATAGTTTTTTGTAGATAACAATGAATTAAAGATGCATATTGTAGACTCTAGGAAACAACTGAATGTTTTGCAAGAGATACAAATAATAAGCTAAGTGCATATGTAAAAATTGAATAAAAAATAATTTTAAAAAGTATAAAAGGAGTCAAAGAAGAAATGGAATAAATAGAAAATAGCTAGCAAGATGGTACATTTTAAGCAACTGTATCAATAATTACACTAAGGAAAAGCTGCCTAAATATGTCAATTAAAAAGCAGATTTTCACATGGAATAAAAAAATGAGACACACTTATCTCCCCTATAAGAAACCTACTTTAAAAAAATTTTTTTTAACGTTTATTTATTTTTGAGACAGAGAGAGACAGAGCATGAACAGGGGAGGGTCACAGAGAGAGGGAGACACAGAACCTGAAACAGGCTCCAGGCACTGAGCTGTCAGCACAGAGCCCGACGCGGGGCTCGAACCCACCGACCACGAGATCGTGACCTGAGCCGAAGTCGGACGCTTAACCGACCAAGCCACCCAGGCGCCCCTGAAACCTACTTTTAAATATAAGGACGCACATAGGGTAGAAGTATGGAGAAGGATATTCCATCAGTAGATGTTTGCATTATATTCCTGGAAATTTTGGTTCTTGGATTCCCCAGAAAAAGATTTACATGAAGGTCCTCACTGCAGTAAAGACTGCCAGAAGGAAGGTAGCAAGTACAAAGCAGTTTATCAAATGTTCGTTAAGGACAGTACACTCTCAAGATGGGAGGGTGCGCAAGCTGAGGTGGCCACTGCACTGAGATCAGGGGTGTCTTTTCCTTTTATGTTTGCATAGATTATGGGTCATATCTAGGGCATTCTCTGACTTCGGTTTCCAGTCATCTAATGGACTCCTCCTATCAGTCAGCGGTGGGGGAGGTTTTAACTCTACAAGGTGCTTGCCAGGATTGTCACGGTTGCCTTCCCCTATAGAGAGAGGGAGAGGAGTTGAAACCACAATGTAAACATATTATAATAAAGCTATAGGTTATTGTAGGACACAGGCTGGAAATACACACAGTGTATGTTCTCTGCACCTGCTGTTCTTCGTCTGATAGCCCCTGGAGGAGGGAAACCGCAAAGCCAGTGTTTACCACCACCCTTGTCTCCAGCTCATCTCTAGCTAACTGCCTATTCTGTCAGATATAAAATGTAAACAATAACCCAACAAAAGTGGGAACAACTGCATCATTAGTTTCAGACAAAATGGACTTCAGAAGAAGAACGTTATCTGAGACAAACAGGGATATTACATTATAAAGAGGTCAATTTACTAGAAAGACATAACATTTCTTTTTTTTTTAACATTTATTTATTTTTGAGAGACAGAGCATGAGTAGGAGAGGGGTAGAGAAAGAGAGAGAGACACACACACGGAATCCGAAGCAGGCTCCAGGCTCTCAGCTGTCAGCACAGAACCTGACATGGGGCCCCAATTCACGAACTGTAAGATCATGACCTGAGCTGAAGTCAGATGCTTAACTGACTGAGCCACCCAGGCACCCCAAGACATAACATTTCTAAACGTGTGTGCACCTTACCATAGAATCTCAAAACATATGAACCAAAAACAAAACTAATACAAATCCACAATTTTAGGTGGCACTTCTCTAGTTGATAGATTAGACGGAAAGTCATTAAACATATGGAAGACCCAAACACCATCAACAAGTTTACTTACCTAACTTTTACAAAAATGAATCACAAAAATGACATAACGCAAGACAGAACTATTGTTTTGTTCTTGCTTTCTTGTTGTTGATGGTGATGTTTTTGTGTATAGAAACAAAAGTACAAATCACAGTCCTGGTATTTTTTATATGGATAACATTAGGAAGTATTTTTAATATGCTTGGAGTTTATTCTTGTCATTTGTGATCTATGGGCAGTCAGACTTCTTCTACAGGACTCATAAAAATTAAGTAATAGAATGTATGTGAAGTGGGAAGTAACAGCTCTGATAGCCCCACTGCCCACATTTTTTGCTTTTCTTTTATAAAGAGTAAATGTGCAAAAGCACATTTTGCAAAGCACTTGATCTTAACAAACTGCTATGCTTAAGAAATGTCAGTTTACCTTCTCTTTCTCTGTTGTATTAGTAATCCAGATGAACATTAAAGTGGCAGGGGCTCCAAGGGAATATCCAAATTGATTCTCAAAAGTAGAGTAGCAGGCATTAGGAAGAAAATGTTTAATTAAAAAATCAATGAATAGTTACTATATGTTAGTGACAAAATTTATTAAAGGCACAAAAGATGTAGCTAAAAGTAATTTTTCCACTTACTACTATGCCTCAGTCACACTAAAATTTTTATTTCTTATGTAGATAATTTTACTTTTAATAGCTGGTAGCACAATATATGTAGTATCCCAGAAGTTGATTTTTATTCACTTAATATACTTAGAAAAATGTTTCTCTATATATGAACTTTTTCATGCTTTTCCAGTACTAAAGAATACTGCATTATATGAATGTATGTTACTCATTTACATCCTGATGGGCATTTAAATAGAGCTTTTTAAACTTGCTCCATTACAAATTCTGGAACACATTTTCTTGTTTGCGCAAACTTTTGCAGGAGTAAAACTAAATGGCACCGTTAAAAGATAAAATGAGGGGTATTAAAATTTTTACGTGTTTATTTGAGCAAAAATCAGCCCACGTTGGACAGTACCCCATGAGACGTGGCTAGAAGAACCCCACTGAGGAGACCTAAAGGGGAAAGGGAAGAGACTTTTATAGAGAAGAAATGGAAGCAAACCAAGGAAAGTATTGATTGGCTATAGATAAAAGTCTAGTTGGCTGTTTATGATTGTTTGCCCTTAGGTTTCAGTTTTGTAACCTTAAGGCGTTTACAGGCTTAGGTTTTGTTTTGATACTTAGGGCTCCATGGCATTAGAGCTACTTCAGTTTAATGGCTTCCTTTTTTAATTTAACAGATAAATATAATTGCTGGGTAAACACAGATAAACATTTATATTCGCCAGTAGATACTAAGAGCTGCATCAAAAGAAGTTTTGCCAGTTTATATTCCACTAGCAGTTCTTGAGAGTAAATTCCCCATACCCTTGCCGAAATAGATCGGTAATTGTTTGACCTTTGCACACATGTCTTGGTATATTCATGTTTCTGTTATGTGTAAGGCGGATTGGGCTTTTTTCCTTACGTTAAGAATCATTGGCATTTTCTTTCCTGTTTGCCCAGTTAAAAATGGAGTTACTGAACATTTTGTCCTTGACCTGCTGAGATTTCTAATACATTAAGAAAAATGATCTTTTTTTAAAAAACTTTTAATGTTTATTTCTATTTGAGAGAGAGAGAGAGAGAGAGAGAGAGAGAGAGAGAGAGAAAGACAGAATTCAAAACAGGTTCCAGGCCCCAAGCCATCAGCACAGAGCCCAACAGAGGCTCAAACTCACTAGCTGTGAGATCATGACCTGAGTCTAAGTTGGGTGCTTAACCAACTGAGCCACCCAGGTGCCCCTGTGTTTTTGGGATTTTTTTGTTGTTTTTTGTTTGGTTGGTTGGTTAATATTATGATTGGTAATTTTCTCAGATGGTTGTCATTTTGTCAGTTTTTTTTCTCCCTGTATTATCTGCATTTTCTATGAATTTTCAATGTTGTATGATGTTAGGAAAGCTTCTACAACTGCAATTATAAAAACAAAATGCTCACATGTTTTCTTCTAGTGATACAAGGGCAACTACCTGGGAGGCTTGGAAGTGTCTCCTTTATTCTCAGCACTCATGGGCCCATCTAAAATGTGACAATTCTTTCATTAAAGGAAGAAAAGAATGGCCAGCTGGTACCAAAAGTATACGAACATTCTATTTATATATATTTATAATATATGTATATACATATATCAATAGATACATTGACATCTCTATATAGATTATCATAAAAATTTTTATGTTTATTTATTTTTGAGAGAGAGAGAGAGAGAGAGAGAGAGAGAGAGAGAGAGAGAGAAAGCTTAAGTGGGGGAGAAGCAGAGAGAGGGAGGGAGACACAGACTTCAAAGCAGGCTCCAGGGTCCAAGCTGTCAGCACAGAGCCTGACGCGGGGCTCAAACCCACGAACCATGAAATCATGACCTCAACTAAAGTCAGACACCTAACCTACTGAGCTACCCGGGTGCCCCTAGATTATCATAAATTCATATTGACATGTATTTATACATTATACATATATAAGCACACAGATCTCTATATATTGGTATGTGTGCTTATTTATATGTTTTTATATGTATATGTAGGGAAGGAAAAATAATTTTCCTTCTATCCTTCTAGGTTCTATGGCTGAGACCCTTCCTCTGATATAAAAGAGATTAGAGATGAAAAACAAGCGGAAGTTGAGTAACATGTATATGTTATATATGCACAGTTTATGCTCAGGAAAACTAAACAAAAGGCCTGAAATGGTCCACATCATCCTCTTAAATACTATCTTCAGCTCAAGTCAGAAGAAAGATGTTGGGGGATGTGGAGGTCACTTATGAAAGGTTATCAGGAAAAAAAGATAGGTGGTTATGTGGGGTTACTTCTGGCATGTTCTTTATTGATGAAAGTTTCTTCTGATATAGACTCATCCTTTTCTTCCAGGTACAGAGAGAGAAATATGTTTCAAAATGGAGATTTCCCTTAGAAATGTCAATTTATACAAAATATTACAAAAGGGTAAATTATATTGTTTTTAGAGCTTACCTTGTGTCTGCTTGTTCTCAGCAATAATCAGCTCAGGGGCACCTGGGTGGCTCAGTCAGTTGACAATCCGACTCTTGATTTTGGCTCCCTTTCTCTCTCTCTCTCTCTCTCTCTCGAAATAAATAAATAAACAAACTTAAAAAAATAATCATCTCAAAATAATCCTTATGCAAAAAGACATACTTTGAGTTGTCATATTCTGTTTCATATGATATGAAGTACATATATATCATACATGTTTTCAATATACAGATCTATATATCATAAATATGTAAGCATATATATGTACATATATATGACTTGTTAAACTTCACAAATGCAACATGACTATTTTTTTTTTGATGTTCTATATTCACGGAAGAGCTTCACATAACATCATTTGGGACTCCAAAATCTTATTTACAAATTAGTGAGTCTGGCAAGCTTGAGATGGGTCGCGTGTATTAGAAGTGACGTGCGGATTCTCAGGAATTGACAGAGTTGAAAAAGAATTTGCTTGAAATCGGATAGAGGATGAAAGGATGTGTAAATGAAGTAATTTCTCTACCTTCCTATGGTTTTGAAGTTTCCTTTCACAAACATGTTAATGTGGCTCTTCAGATATTGGTGCCTGTAGGAAAGGCTACTCACTGGGATTATGTGTTTGCCAAATTTTAAAACCGCAGGGAGTAGTTTTGATTGAAAGGGTGCCTGGCATGTAAAGAACATAATACGAAAGTTAATGAGCTGAGGGGTTGTGTCTCTGGCAAGGACTGCCTGTGCAAGCACTGATCCTGTGAGCCAAAGCAACAATTTAAATCTTGTAATCTGGCAAAGGCCATGCTGACCTCTGCTACTTGTGATAGGATGTGAAAGCTTGAGCCCCGAAACAAACTACATCCTCTCCCTCGGGGCCTCTTTTGGTGACCGTTTCTGTCACTTGGAAATAAGACAATAATCCCTCCTTAGGTTTAAAATACTTGTCCTTTATGAGAATTTTGGTGAAATACATAGAAGCTTTTAGACACACAACTCCTTGTGAGCTCACGGGGAGATTGGAGAGTGGGAGAAAGAAGTGATAGGAAGCTAATGGGTAAAATATCAGGTGAGTAGTTGGCCCTAAAGTCCCATGAATATTATCACTCTGACGTTGTCTCACCTCTCGTGGCTTCAGAATATACGTTATGTCAAAAAAAGATGAAGAAAGGCGTGCGTGGGTGACTCAGTCAGTTAAGCCTCTGATTTCGGCTCAGGTCACAGTTCACAGGTTTGCGTTCTGGAGTTTGAGCCCCGTGTCAGGCTCTCTGCTGACAGCTCAGAGCCTGGAGCCTGCTCTGGATTCTGTGCCTCCCACTTTCTCTGCCCCTCTCCTACTCATGCTCTGTCTCTCTCTCTCTCTCTCAAAAATAAATAAACATTAAAAAAAATGATTAAGAAAAATATCCAACAGCATCAGTAACCTGGAAGTCCCCAAGATCATTCTTTTGTAATTAACGTCAGAAATTCATTAGCTTCAATAACACTTTCCTCCATTGGGAATATGCAGCTAATGTTAGAAAAAACTGGGATTTAGCCTTTTTTCTGACCCACTCAATTCTACAGTGTACATATGTGTTTCGTGTTAAAAACATCCTGAAAGATCCGTGACTCTAGAGAGAAGAAGGCTCTCTACATCTTTGCTGCCAAAGGAGCCAGCATAACTCTATGCCCATTCTCAGTTCTACTGCGTCTCTTTCTAAGTGCACTGTTCCCCCTTCCTCTTCTCCTGACCTCTAACTTCTGTCAAAAATCAAGTTTTTCAGGGCACCTGGCTGGCTCAGTAGATTGAGCATCTGACTCTTGATTTTGGCTCAGGCCATGATTTCAGGGTTGTGGCATCGAGCCCCTTGTCAGTCTCCACACTGAATGTGGAGCTTGCTTAAGATTTTCTCTCTCTCTTTCTCTCTCTCTCTCTCTGTCTTCCTCTCCCCCTTTTCCTCTCTCTCCCTCTGCCCCTCTCCCCTGTTTGCACACACACTCTCTCTCTCTAAAACAAAATGTTAAAAATCAAGTTTTTCCACACCACTTATCAGGTCCATACTGTGTTAACTCTCTCCTCCAAACCCCTTCCCATACCAACTTATAGTGTTTACCTAATGAAACAATTGTTTAAAAAGTGTTCTGCAAAGAATTCTCAGGGGCGGAATGACTGGCCTTCAGATGTGGTTGATTTCTTTCAGATTGTGTTTAATGAAGTGGTATAGGGTTAGGAAGAAGACTCCCTTTAGTAACAGCCTGCATATTTCTGGAAACCAGAATGTCCACTTACAAACCCCCATCTAATGGGTTGTGGAACCAAATAGGCAGACGAGAGGTGGAGTGGAACTGGTGAGTCCAGAATCTACTTAAGGACCTGTTGGCAGGGTCTCTTGTGTTTAGCAGTACGTGAAATTAGGATTCCTGTAACCACCATAGGAAGGAAGCCATCTACATGTATTTCCTTATAATCTCTTCCTCATCATCCTTCTGCAATTTACCTTTTATTCCCATTGTTCTACTGAAAATGCTCTACAAATCGAAGATAGATCCAATGACTTCTTTTTTCCTATTGCTCATTGATTTTTTGTAATCCTTGACCCCATTGCTGATTGTTTTATCTCATTTGTCATCTTAAAGAGAATCATAGTACTGTAATAATCGGCATGGTGTTAAACTGGAAATAGTGACTGATTTTTGTGTGTTCATGTCAAGATGCTATAGGCAAGACATTCTAAAATGATGTGCCTGGGCAAGATACAAATATAAAAAAAAATTAAACACAAATTACGACTTTTAAATTCTTTATCCACATCAAAGCTTTAAAAAGTTCAGGTTGCTGGAGATTAAAAGAGATTTGAGAACTACAGTGTTGTGAACAGATGCATATATTCTTTTTATATTTTTACTGTTTGTTTATTTCTGAGAGCGCGAGCACGAGTGGGAGAGGGGCAAAGAGAGAGGGAGACAGAGGATGATAAGCAGGCTCTCCACTGACAGCACAGAGCCTGATGATGCTTGTATTCTGAGTCCAGTCTTCCATCGTGGGTAAAGGGAACTCAGCAGAAAACAAGTTAACAAATTGCATAATTTCTAGTTGTTGAGAATGGGAAATCGGAGATCCCCAGTGTAGGAAATTCTCCAGAAGGCCCACCAAAGTATCTGTAAAACAGATTTATTTTAAGCATTCTCTTTAATTTTAATGTTAACTAGCTGAAAGTTATCACTCAGAACTCTGACCTTTCTTCCCCTCTTCCCTCTCTTCCCACCCTGTACGCCATGCCTGGAAGAGTCAGAAACCTCAGTGGTCCAGCCGGGGATGGGGGTGTGGAACCACTAGGCAGAGAAAGAAAGAAGTTGCCACCCACACTTCCTCTCTTCCCCATTGTAGGATGCCTAGCCTCTAGCAGTTCTTAGCCCTTGGAGGAGAAAGATAAAAGAATAAGTTCAGCATTTTGATATTTCAAATACTAAATAGAGTGTTTGGTGACATCAAGATGAACAGAAAATCATAGCCCTTGGCCAACAGAAATAACGTGCCGCTTAGCAAATTTAAAGGGACAATGGAGACAGAAAGTATTTATGACCACATTCCACAAGATGTACTTGTTCAGTGTACCACGTACATATGTTTAATATGGAAAAACTAGAAAATACACACAAATTTAAAGATTAAACTTACATTAATTCCATCAAATGTTGTTAATTATAAGTATTTCTGTATACACACACTCATATAACAATACTGATTTGTAACTTTTCCCCTTTAATAATCTATCATAAATAGATTTGGGGGGAGCCTGGGTGGCTCAGTTGGTTGAGTGTCCCACTTCAGCTCAGATCATGATCTCATGGTTTATGAGTTCCAGCCCCCTGTCGGGTTCTGTGCTGACAGCTCAGAGCCTGGAGCCTACTTCAGATTCTATCTCCCTCTCTCTGTGCCCCTTCCTGGTCATGTTGTGTCTGTCTCTCTCTCTCTCTCAAAAATAAACATTAAAAAATTAAATATATATATATATATATGTGTGTGTGTGTGTGTGTGTGTGTGCGCGCATGCGCGCGTGCATATTTCCAAAGCATCAGAAACATAGTTAGGTCTTTACGCTTAGTGTCTATGGTACTGTATATTAACCCCTTCATAGCATTTTATTATTTAATGTTAAATCGTCTATCAGATTGTTGTGTTCCACTTTGCTAGGTAGAATTTTAATATCACCCCTCCCCAAATGACTACCAGCATTGAATAATACTTTCCTCTTTTAGTATGGGTGGAATTTGTGAGCATGATGAGACAGCATGCTCTGTCTCTGATGACTATGTTACATTACATGGCAAAAGGTAGATTATCTGAGCGGGTGAAACCTCATTACATTAGGTCCTTCCAAAGCAGAGTTTTCTCTCTTTGGTGGTAGCAGTTGAAGTCAGAGATTTCCAAATATGAGAAGAATTCACCAGGCCCTTATTGGCTGTAAGATATAGGAAGGCAAGTGACAAGCGATGCAGGATCCCTTCAGGAGAGAGTGAACCCTAACAACCAGGGAGAGAACAAGGATCTCCGTTCCATGGCCTCGAGGAGTAGAACTCTGTCAACTACCCAAACATTCTTCTAAGCAGAGTGTTCCCTTGATTTGGGTCTTGTGAAATACTAAGCAAGGAACCCACTTAAGCCTTGGCCAGATCTCTGACCTCCAAAATTGTGAGCAACTGGTAATTATTGTTTCAAGATGCTGATTTTGTGGTAATTTTTACACCATAGTAGAAAACTAATACAGTGTCGCCGAAAAAGGAGATTGTAAGTTCCATGTGACTGGGGACTGTCGTCTTATGTTCCATCATAAACCCAGCACCTGGCACAGTGCTTGACAGAATTAATATGTGTTCATAAATTAATGGATGCATTTCATGTACTTGTTGCTGGGATTGAAAGAGGATATGTAAATTTGCAAGAGTAGATAACAGTATAAATGTGAGGAGTTACTTTTGTATAATATGAGGATGACACATCCATTTAACCTGTGGGCCAGATCTTACAAATTGGCAGTGAGGTCCTAGAACACTAAACCTTGACCTGACTCATGAGGAAACAAGCCACGATCCATGTGGGAGGTCTCTGGGGTGGAAGATCAGGGAGGTGACAGAATTTGTATTAACGTTTGAATCCCTGCATTCTGTGTATGAAATATATGTAGCTTTTTCAAGTTGGGCTTATCGAAGATGAAAAATAGAAAGCAGAATCCCATTTAACTTCTCCTCTAAGGTTTCCATAAGGTAAACCCCTGGGGCTTAAAAGTAGCTTCGTAACAATTTTTCAGCCCCAGGGTGCCAGGATGTAAGATTCTTTAAGGATATAGCAATCTGATGCTTTTTATTTGTGTATTGATGTTAAGCATTCTTTTTGATGAAAATTAGAAATTAAAATTCTGCTTAGAACGTGGGGCGCCTGGGTGGCTCAGTCAGTTGAGCGTCTGACTTCGGCTCAGGTCATGACCTCACAGCCCACAGTCTGTGGGTTGGAGCCCCACTTTGGGCTCTGTGCTGACAGCTCAGAGCCTGGAGCCTGCTTCAGATTCTGTGTCTCCCTCTCTCTGCTTCTCCCCTGCTTGCGCTCTGTCTCTCTCTCAAAAATAAATAGAAACATTTTTAAAAATTAAAAAGAAAGAGTTTAGAATGGTATGATTGTTTCGGTCTGATTATAATATCTACCAGCTTTTATTTGAGTGATTTGGTTGATAGAAATTTGTTAAGCATTGCTATTATGCCTTAATGTTATTCTCATATATAAACAAATCTTTTAAATAATTTATTTTTAATCATAATTCAAAAGTGCCCAGATGCATGTTTGTTCATTTTGGCATTGTTTTTTTTTCCTAGAGGACTTGAAAAAGATTCACCCAGATCTCAATGAATACCACATTTTATCTGAAAGTAGGGAGCACAAGAAAAGGAGAAATCTAATCAAAGATTTTTAAAAATTTTGTAAAGCATTTCTCAAGTGCAGGTAACAAATTGGATGAACCAGTAAAAATGAACACAGTGTGTCTAACACTTTGAACTTCTATGAAGAATATGATTGGTTTCTATCTATAACTTGGAATGCATTTTAAAAACTCTTCCTTAAATCATAGAATGCAAAAAAAACATAACAGAAATATGACATTTCAGGACTCTAATTTATCTGATCTCCTGTGTTGCTTTTACGGTTCCTTTTGAATTTATAATTGCATAAAGTGAATTACTGATGATAGAGTTGGAAACAGATACGCTGTGAAATCCTAAAAGCTACAGAGTAGTAGAGCTTAGATTACACCATCTGGTTCTGATAAAGCATAGTGAGAATTCAAAAGGTGTAGAAATACACATTTACTGACAGCCGAATAAGGGTGCATTCACAGGCAGTGCTTGATTTTATATTTAAATAATAGTTTATACCCTCTCTCCTTCCGAATGAGAAATGTCTGAGATGTCTTTTGAACACCTCCTCTGTGTAAGATGTTTTACCGCATAGTATAGTTTACTTTTTAAAATAACTCTTTCAACTATGATATTATTATTTCCATTTTAAAGAAAGTAAATATTAGACCCATAGAAATGAAGTGATTTGTTCATTGGGGAAAAAAATCTTTCCTTCATCTCAAATTTTTGTAAAGGAGGTCTCTCTCACCTTATGTTAAGAGAGCATGTAGAGTGAAAACATGTAACCTATAGATTCCCTGACTTTACTATGTGTTGGACCCATCTGGGGATTTTGGAAAAATACTGATGCCTGGATCCCACTTGCAGAAATTCTGATTTAATTAGACCAGGGTGCATCCTGAATGTCAGAATTCTGGATATCAGAATCTTTAAACAACAGCTAACTGTGAAGGGAGACCTTTAAGACTAAAGATAAGGGGTCACTCATAAAAAATAATGCACAGAAAAATAATTGAAACTATTGAGCACTGGGTGTTGATAAACTATTTGTTATATGTGAAAGAGGAAAATTGACAAGTCAGTATAGACTACCTCCGGCACAATTAACTGAGTTTCAAGACTATAGAATGTAGACTGGGATGTCATTATGGCACATGTTATGAGGGAATAGATCCAGCAATTTTTTTTATAGTTGTGTCCCTGACAAAAGATAGAGTGACAAGAACTGTGAAAAGGTGTCAGATTGGAAACTCTATCAAGATCAGCCATACATTACATTTCAGATTTAGGAAAGGGGACCTTCAAGGTGTAATTGTCTTCTCAAAGTGATGAAGGTGTGGGGTATTTGTTTGAACAGTGACTCACACATCATCAGATATGGAACACAACAGAATTTGGGCAAGGAATATAAGTGTCAGTTTCCAAAAGAGAAAGGACGATAATGTAGACAGTGTGATCCTTTGAAAATGTGGCCCTGCATGTTACAGGGAAAGACTTACAACAAGTTAGGGAACAGGTTAAATTATTATAATTCAGCTGAGCTTTCTTGAAAGGAGTAAGGGAACAATAGAGGAAAATAACCACACAGACCACACAGACCACAGTTATAAGCATATCATGGGACAGAAATGAATTTCTGTGTTTGCCACTGGAGTATCTTAAGTTACTCAACCTTGAAAATCCACATTTCTTAGAAAAGTCAACGTTTTGGGAGAGTTACTTAATGTAGGATATAACAATCTTCCCTGGGTATCTGAAAGCAACGACAGGGCTTGAAACGTTAGCAGATCCTGACACATAGTAGGAACTCCAATATTTCTTCAAATTTTTTTTGAAGATAATATATCTATAAAAATTCCCAGGCTTTTTGAACTTAGAATTGTGTGGGTGGAAATAAAATTGGCAAAGGTGTATCATGATTGTCTAACCATTCACACTTTGTTTTCCACACTATGGAATAGGATATGTAGAGAGTTTACAGTTAGTGAATAACACTAATGTTATTCATTAGTTATGTTATGCATACAGAAGTACAAGTATCATTCTGATGAAATTTCTATTCCTCCTCAATGTAGTCATGTGTCTTTCTTCAAAAGCTTTACCCCTGTTTCTTCTTGTTCTGATTATGGATGCCTAGTCCATTGACTTCTTCACAGATTCATTCTTTAATGCAGGTCGGCTTCTGAATGAATATTAATTTTATATTAGGTGTCCTCAAATGGTAGGGAATTTCTAATCTCTCTGCCTAAAATTGTTCAAACATCAGCCTTTAAGACAAAATAATAACTAATTATATTGATAGAGCTTAGAACCTAAAAGTCTTTAACCTGTTACTGCCCATCCATAGTGCATGGAAGTTACTGAAGAAAATTTTAAGTTACTAAGATTTAAAGTACTGTATTGTACCTCAAAGTATTCTCAATGGAATATCTGTCTCCAGAAATGGCTTTGCTTCCTATAGTGACTCAAAATCAGATGATATAAAAATATCACTTAACCATCTGATCTTCCCTGTATCTGTAGGAGAGATTCAGGTTTCCTCCCATTTGGGGAGGTATGAGTTTAATTTAGAATAGTGTTTTACTAAAAATAAAACTATTCATACATTCTAATGCACCTACATCCCATATCAAACACCTACCTTACTCTACCCCCAGCGGTTGTAGGCAGCTTGGGTGGGTTGTAATTTAACCATTCCAAACTTACTTTTCCATAGAGTATGCTTAGTGACTGAAATTTATTTAAAAGTTTTAATCAAAATGACTCTTTTTTTTTAAACGTTGATTTATTTATTTTGAGAGAGAGACTGAAAGAGAACCGGGGAGGGACAGAAAGAGAGGCAGAGACAGAATCCCAAGCAGAGTTGATAATCTCAGCACAGAACCTGATGCAGAACTTGATCTCCGGAACATGAGATCAAGACTATGAGCTGAAACCAAGAGTTGGATGCTTAACCGAGTGAGCCACCCAGGTGCCCCTCAAGTTGACTCTTTAATTAACTTAATAACTTGTCATTGGGTTGAGCTCTTCCACCAGAATACTGAAATGGTTTGAGAATACACAAACAAAACCAAGAACAGTATACACTTGGGGAAATGTGATATGTTTCATGAAGGGCTAGAGTTTTATATTCTTCTTCAACCAAATTCAAAAGATATTTACCCTATTGCATGCTAAGTAGCCTTTCTCAGGTAATTACAGACTTCTGAATTATTTCATAATAGGTATATCATCTCTTAGCTAATTAAAACTTGGAGAACCATCATGAGCCCAAGCACTCCAGAGCAGTGTATTAGCCTTAAGGCTAACAAGTGTCATGTCTTTACTACTATCTCAATTAAGGTTTCTTATTCAGTAGGAAAAAAATGGAAGAAAAGGCCAGTTACTGGAAAACAACTGGATTATTCTCTGTGTGATTAATTACCTTATCCATGTAGTTAGCTATTCCTACCAGATAATAACTTGAGAAACGTTGATAGGCTTCATATGGGCCAAGGACTTAGTAATGAGAGAAAAAATGCAGGGAAGAATTTCTTTTTTTTTTAATATATTTTTTCAATGTTTATTTATTTTTGAGACAGGGAGAGACAGCATGAACGGGCGAGGGTCAGAGAGAGAGGGAGACCCAGAATCTGAAACAGGCTCCAGGCTCTGAGCTGTCAGCACAGAGCCTGACGCAGGGCTTGAACTCACGGACCATGAGATCATGACCTGAGCCGAAGTCGGACGCTTAACCGACTGAGCCACCCAGGCGCCCCAAGTATTTCTGAAATTTCCTTCTTTTGTCCCCTATACTACAGCAGGTATGATGATGACCAAAAGTCTATGTAATCAATATAGCAAAGGACAAAAGGGAGGCTTGATTAATTTTCAGATTGGATAAAAAGGCTTAAAATAACCTGAGAATGAACTAACCTTAGGATGGCTTCTCTGGGTTAACTTGATGAGCTGCCTAATCTGCACTATTCTTATTTAGGATGTAAGTATAGAACATACAGTTCATAAGTATAGAATTGAAGCTTAAGTGTGGATGGACCATTTGCTTCAAAAGTCAACTTCTAAAAATCTATTATTAATGAACAGTTATTAATGATCACAAAGATCTGACTATAAGAAAGCATACTGAATGGTTAATTATAATAGCAAAAGTATGGAAACAATGTCAATGTTCAAAGATAGCTAATTGAGAACATTAATTATGCTACTTCCATCAAAGTGAATAGTGCATGGGTATTAAAAGTAATGAGATTAATAGACAGATGGATATTAAAATATTTAAAATATTTCTAAGAAAAATTGGCACTCTGTCCTGCTGCCATTATGAGTACGTGCACGTTATATTTTATAATCAGGACCTGAGGGGAAAGCACTTTAAATTTGGAGGTAAACCAAAAATAAAAACAAAATCAAGTGGAAAATAACAGATTCATCCTGTTTAGCTCTAAACCCAACATAAAAGAAATAATAAAGCTTTCTGGTCAGTGACTCTCCAAATAATTTTGCAAGGCTGATAAGTGCATATATCTGAAAAACCTTCCAGTTATAATAATCTTGTAAGAACATTACTATTTTTCCATCATGAACAAAATAACTATAAAGTCAGAAAATTTGGCATAATAAATGTTTCCTGTAAATAACATGCATTTTTCTGCTGTTGAGTCAATCCTGATAAATCCTGGACTCTCTTGTAAACCTTTTTTTCTAAATTTCGTTTCTTTCTAAATCTTTTGTCTCAGACTTTTTTTAATCATTAAATATAAAAAAAAAATGTAGTGCAAAACCATCACACGTTTAACCGGTTAATAGAATGGGCAGAACTCAGTAGGTTATGTGCTATTTCCCTATTTCTACTATAAGACATTAACACAGATTTAGTGCCTTAAAACAAGACAAATTCTGAAGGTCAGAAGTCCTAAAAATACAATGTCAACAAGGTTGCATTCTTTCTAGAGGGTAAGGGAGAGAATCTATTTCCTTACGTTTTTCAGTTTCTAGAGGCCATCTGCATTCTTAGTTTCATGACCTCAAATCACACCTCTGCTTCTCTCATTATCTCTCTATCTGCCTTCCTTTTATAAGGACCCCTTTACATTGACCTCATCTCAAGTACTTTAGAATAATCACATCAGCAAGGTTCCCTTTGCCATGTAAGATAACATATTTACAGGTTCCAGGGATTAAGATGTGAACAACATGATATGGTCTATCAAAATTCACTCTGTAAATATTTATGCCCATCTCACACTTAAATACATTCACAACATGCCAAGACACTTCAAAACCTCAACCCATTCCAGCATCAACTCAAGTCCAAATTTTATCTAAGCTTCATCAGCTCAAAATGCTCACATTTCGTGATTTAAATGCTCTAAACTAGGTACGGCTTAGTCCTAGGTATAATAAACCCTGGGGCAAAATTCCGCTGGATTTGTGGACCTGAAAAATTAGAAAACAGGTTTTCTAGTTCTAAAATACAGTGATGGAATAATCTAGGATAGCTGTTACAGACATTCTCATCCAAAAAGTATGAACATGGAAAATAAAAAGAGACACCAATCCCAGGCAATTCTGAAATGTAGCCGGACAAACATTAGATTTCAAGGTCTAGAAGTAATCCTTTTTGGTTCATACTCCCATCCTCTGGACTCAGGACTCCAATCCCTGAGCTCGAGTCTTCACCCTAGGACTTGTTCCTTCTCATGAGCACTAGCATGTGTTTGAAGTTCAGTAGTTTAATCAACCTGTCGCCTGCCTGTAGAATGTAAGGAGTCTAGTAGCCTAGCCTTCTTTCAGTTTGTCTTCTATCTCTTTCAGTCCAAATGGATAGTATTTCTGCTCATGTAAAATCCTCTAGAACATTGTGCGTCTCCTTTGGTATGTCCTGAGATTCACTCCACTAGACAAGAAGCTCACCCCTCCACCGCCATATGACTTCAGGATAATTCTCTCTCTATTCCTGGTTTCTGCTTATATAACTGGTGAGGGAATCTGTGAGTCCCATCCTAATCTCATTAGAGAGCTCTCAGTGCAACTCAGTACTGGCACTGTGTGTGTTTAAAGACACGAGCAAGCGGCTGTCTAGTCACACTCTTGGCTTTCTTGCCAAAGTACACTTTCCTGACAGTGAATATAACTTTACTGTCTTTTCCAATCTAGAGAGGCAGAGGAGTGCCTCAGACATAAGGTTCTTGTTCCCTTTTACTGAATGGTCTTCCCTGTAAGTGTTTCTCTCTTCTTGTATTTTACTATAAGCAGCAAGAAGAAACCAGGCCTCTCTTTCACACTGCTTAGGTATTACTCCTGCCAATTGCTCAGACTCATCACTTAAAAGTTCTGCTATGTAACCATGGGACAAATTCCACTAAACTTTCTATCTCTTATATAACAAGGATCCCCTTTCCTCAAGTTTTTGATGAAACAGTTCCTCATTTCCTTCTTAACATTTGACAACAGCACCTTTAATATTTGATATTTCTACTACCTGCGTATGATGATTTAATTGTTTTTACAATAATATCTTTTCTTAAAAACCTTATTAATTATTACTTTTTTTAACCAGGTTTCTCACTTACTTCTGAGTTCTTACTAGAATGGTTGTCAACATCCATATTTGGGCTAACTGTTCAGGGAAATCTAGGGCTTTTCTGTCATTCTTCTCAAAATTCTTCCAGTCTTTGGAAAGCCACTTGGGCATTCTAAGGTATTCGTTACAGTAGCACTCCACAATCAGCACTGAAGTCTGTTTAAACTTTTTATTGCTGCTACAACAATTGCCACAAAATTTGTCCTAAAACTAGACATATTTCTTATCTTAAACTCTAGAGGCCAGCTCTATAATTAAGGTATCAGCAAGATTGTGTTCCTTCTGGACTCAAGGACAAGACTCTCTGGGTTTCTACAGCTTTTGGAGGATGACTACATTCCTTGGTTTGTGGGCCTTTTCTCTTATCATGTTTTCTTAAAGTTTATTTATTTATTTTGAGAGAGCAAGCAAGTGAGCAGGTGAGAGACAGAGACAGAGACAGAGAATCCCAAGACAGCTCCCTGCACTGACCGTGCAGAGGCTGATGCCTGAGATCATGACCTGAGCTGAGATCAAGAGTTGACACTCAACAGACTGAGCCACCCAGGTGCCCCTCTTACCATTTTAACCTCTGTTTTCATTATCGTATTTCTTTGCCACCTCCAATCCTTCTGCTTCCCTCTCATAAAGGCCTCCATGATTACATGGTACCTACCCAGATAATCCAAGATAGTCATCTCAAGATCCTTAATTACATATACAAAGTTGTGTTTTCCATGTAAGATTACATATACATAGTTTCCATGTAAGGTTACATATACACAGTGATTAGGACATGGGCATCTTTAAAGGGTGATTATTCTGCCTATTACAGGTTAAAACCAAAAGCTTCTTTGCTTGTCCTATGTCTCTCTTCAAATATGGCCTCAGTTTCACTTCCTAGCCTCTTGAAGATATCTCAGGGTGATCCCAGTTTATTCTGTTCACTTTCAAGTACCAAGCCAATTTAATTTTTGGTAACTTATGTAAACCACAAGAGGGAAGAGATGGTCTGTTATTCACACTACTTGTTCTATTTTTGTCCTATATCCTCTGACCCTTTTGAATCAGTGTAGTAGGAGTGGGTGGCGAGGAGGGTGGCTTAATGTAAAGAACTATAGGTCTTTTGGGTCGGTGGTGTTTTCTGTAGGTTTTCTAGATTGATATCCCTACCTGTTGAGTATTTTTACCATGAAAGTGAGTGAAGTTTGTCAAATGTTTTTTTTTTCTTGCATCTGTTTGTATATTTATACGGATTTTATTCTGTCATCCACTTGTATGGTACGTTGTGTTGATGATCTTCTTATGTTGGACCAATCTTGCACTCCTGGGGTAAATCCCAATTGACCACAGTGTATAATCTTTTTTTCTGTACTTCCGCATTTGGTTTGCTAGTATTTTCTTCAAGATTTTTGTGTCTTTATTTATATAGGATATTCATCTGTAGTTTTATTCATAAGGACTTTCAGTATTGATATTACTACTTAGGAATGCTTTGGAAAGTGTTTTCTCCTCTTCTATTATTTTCCGAAGTCTTTTTTGAATGATGGATGTTAAGTTTTCTTTAAAGGTTTGATAATTTGACAGTGCTAGATTTTTCTTTGAGGAAATTTTTTATAACTAATTTTATAAACCCTTTATTATAGTTCTTTTCCGATTTTATATATTATCATAAAGAAGTTTTTATAGTTCATGTCTTTGAGTTTATTTTATCTAGTTTATGCATGTCTTGGATTATAGTTGCCCAAAGTATTTACTTATTTTCATTTTTCTAAGGCAAAATTAATGTCCCCTTTTTCATTCCTGATTTTCGTATTTTGAGTCCTTGATATCTACCTTCCAGTTGCTAATCTTAAAAATTCTTTGTGATATGTTCCCTGTAGAGGGCTTGTCCTACCCTTGTGTGGATTCATGCCCTGTATTCAGCCTCATCTTTGGTTAGTAACAGTTGTCCTTTCCTTTCCCAGACTGATCTTCCAATTTCACATTTGGGGGTCGGGGGTGGGGGATAGTCACATCAGTGTTTCTCATTTTTTGGAAACTCAACTTTTTTCTTGCCATTGGCCTCCTATTCTGTCAGCCACATCTCCTTTAGTGCTGCTGGGATCCCTGAGACAGACCAAGTTCATTTCTGCTGTATGTGCCTCTTTCTTTGCTGCCATTACCCAAATAGTGACTTTGACCTCAAAGAAAGGGGTTTTTAAATCCCCTCTCTTTTCAGAATCCACTTCATCAGCAATGAAAATCAAATAGAACATTTAACGTTTTCTAAGTTCTGGACTTCTCTGATCAGAAGACTCCAGCCATGTTGTAGCTGAAGTTTATCTTAAAATTATGACAGTCCCATCAGCACTGTCTTCTTAACTAAGCATGTTTTCACCTCACATGATTACCAAGAAAGATTTAACTTTCATTTAGTCCTCAGCATCCTAGCTTAAGAGAGTTTTATGCCCTTTCTTTATTCTTTAAATACCAGATCTTCTTAGATTCCTGGCTGCTAGAGAATAATTTCCTATTTTGGAATCTGAACCCCCTCCCTGGCCATTTGGAGAGCATACATTTATGCTTTTATCTATTGCTTCTGATATGTGAGCTTCTATTAATGAAGCTTTGCACCAGTTAGCATAGTCAAGCACTTTCATCCTCCATATTTGTTATCATCATCACCATCAGTCATTCACTCTTGTCCTTTTACTCAGTAGCAGGGCACTGGGTACTTAGCAGTAACATCACTACCAGAAAGCCCCATCCCACCAGACGATATGGAGAATATGAGCTGAATTGGACAGTGAGAATGGAAGGGATTTTTAACCAGTGGCTCTACATTTCTGCCTTCTTTATGTGATATTCTAGAGGAGAAGTTAAAGAAAAGATGAAGGAAAAATAATAAAAATTCAGAAAATCAGCAAAGTCTTTTCATATCTAGAGTTCATTGCTGTGTGTCATCTGCTATTAAAGTTTATGCCAGAAAGAAGTGTGCTTTCTGAAAACGTGTCAGGTGTATTTTCCAAAACACACGTCCAACATTATTAGCCACCAGGAACTTCTGGTGAGTCCCATTCCGCACAGATGGGAGATTAACATAGTTCAGCAAAATTCTGAATTTGACAGCTTTTTGGGGTGCAAATTAATTTTAAAAAATACCTTAGCTGGCATAAATCAGAATATTACATTCCAAGCCCTGGTGAGTCAATGTGCCTGAGGGATCAATATGACTGGTGACACGCAGCTGAGAAATCACACCAAAAATATCAAAACTTTTACTGTGTGCTGGCAAGTGGTAGAGCCTCTCCAAAGGCATGCATGGTCTCATCCCACAGTACCCGTTTGCCAGGACTGCCCGCAAGACTGGCCATATGGTTAAAGAGCTTTGAGAATTCTGACACTTACACAATCAGTCAAATTTCAAAAGTGTGGCAACACTAAACCACACTTCGGGGAGACAGCCATAGATCACAGAGACTAGTGGAGAAAGCAGTATCTAGGTCAGCAAACATGCTAAAAATAACACCAAATGGCAGGAAGGCTATGGGACTAATAAACAAGGGTCTGAGGAACAAACCCTGGGGTTTATGTGAGTTAGGGTGGCCAGAAAGCCTCTCAGAGAAGGACATTTAAGTAAATGGGAAGGGGATTATAGGTGGAAGAAAAGTATATGCATCCTTTGGGAAGATTCCAAGAGAGGGAAATGACCACCAAAGTTGACACACAAGCTAGCCCCCAATGCAAAAAGCCGATTAGAATTTTTAAAATTTATGTTGAGGCTTTCTTTAATATGCCTAACCCCCTGGGAATGATAACCTATGAAGCAGTTCTAAGAATTAATGCCACACAATTAAGAATGGGAAGACAGCTTTGGGTTTTTTTGGCATGAATACAGGATTTGGGGTGAAACTCGGGTTTTCCATTTAACTGTATCAATTAATATGTTGATTCTACCAATAAGATATGTAAATAATAACAAATTACTTTGTCTCTACCTCTTGCTATCTGTAACTATAAAGCAAGGCAATTATATAAAAAAAGTAAGATAGTAATTGTAAAATACTTTATAAATTATAAAGTCCTGGGGCACCTGGGTGGCTCAGTTGGTTAAGTGTCTGACTTCAGCTCAAGTCATGATCTCACGGTTTGTGGGTTCGAGCTCCACGTCGGGCTCTGTACTGACAGCTCAGAGCCTGGTGCCTGCTTTGGATTCTGTGTCTCCCTCTCTCTCTTCCTCTCTCTCTCTCTCTCTCTCTCTTAAATATAAATAAACATTTAAAAAACTTATGAAGTCTTAACCTAAGGTGGTACTACTTTTGTTTTTAAATAGTAGGTAGGAAAGGCCTGAAATAGTCACAATTTTGCCCAAAAACAATAGCAACGTGTAGCCTCAGTTATGGCCACAGTGCACAGGAAGAATATTAGTGAGAATACAGTGATGACTCCATTCACAAGATTCTGGCTCACAACTGTATAGGGAACTAATCACTGTCATTTATTTGTCTTCCAAGATCTGTCTAACTGAGATACTAATATCTAGTGGCATTCTGTCTTTGGGGGGAAGTTTTGCCTTAGTCATTAGAAGATAAAAGAGAAATTGTGTTGGTAAATGAGGTGACATTTGAACAAAGTACCTTTCTTATTTAAACTTATCTATAATGTCTCTAAAGAAGGCATCCAGATGGCCAAAGGCACATGAAAAGATACTCAACATCACTCCTCATCAGGGAAATACAAATCAAAACCACACTCAGATACCACCTCACGCCAGTCAGAGTGGCCAAAATGAAGAAATCAGGAGACTATAGATGCTGGAGAGGATGTGGAGAAATGGGAACCCTCTTGCACTGTTGGTGGGAATGCAAATTGGTGCAGCCGCTCTGGAAAGCAGTGTGGAGGTTCCTCAGAAAATTAAAAATAGACCTACCCTATGACCCAGCAATAGCACTGCTAGGAATTTACATAAGGGATACAGGAGTGCTGACGCATAGGGGCACTTGTACCCCAATGTCTATAGCAGCACTCTCAACAATAGCCAAATTATGGAAAGAGCCGAAATGTCCATCAACTGATGAATGGATAAAGAAATTGTGGTTTATATACACGATGGAATACTACGTGGCAATGAGAAAGAATGAAATATGGCCTTTTGTAGCAATGTGGATGGAACTGGAGAGTGTGATGCTAAGTGAAATAAGCCATACAGAGAAAGACAGATACTGTATGTTTTCACTCTCATGTGGATCCTGAGAAACTTAACAGAAACCCAAGGGGGAGGGGAAGGAAAAAAAAAAAAAGGTTAGAGAGGGAGGGAGCCAAACCATAAGAGACTCTTAAAAACTGAGAATAAACTGAGGGCTGATGGGGGAGGGGAGGGAGGGGAGGGTAGGTGATGGGCATTGAGGAGGGCACCTGTTGGGATGAGCACTGGGTGTTGTATGGAAACCAATTTGACAATAAATTTCATACTAAAAAAACTTACCTATAATGATGATCTCTACAGTATAAGAAAACAGTTCTCAAATTTCTGTTGCTGTTAGTTGTATCACAGAGAGGTTGGGAAACGGGTACAGACTAGCATCCCAGTCCTCAACTTGATAGTGAATATAGGAGGTTTAGGTGTGGAGTTAACCCTTTTATGGCTCCAGACTTTATCATTTCTATGCTCTTTCTGTAAAAAAGCCTGTCATGAAGAAGGATTTCAAACTCATTCACAGTGATGTGTCAATGTCTGATAAGTTGTCTTTGGTTGAAAGTCTACAAATTGGGGGTCTTGGCCTAGTTTGAGATGACTTACCAAGTTACTTGGCCCTATGAACTTCTTTTTCTTCAAATATAAAATATAGGAGTTGACTGTCATAGTTGATTCCCAAACTTAGTTACACACTAGGGATACCTAGAGAATTTTTGGATGAAAATGAATTGAACTAAGAGAGTCAATATACTCCTATTTACCATCCCGTTCCTTCTTATGTTACTTATACTAAGCCAACTCGAGTGTTACAGCCCATAAACATCTGCCTATACTCATTCCTACTCTTCTCTTGACACCTATTTCTTTAATGCCGAACCTTTGTCTGTTTCATTTTCTCTTTCTTCCCTCAACAGTACTGATATAAATGACTGGCAGGAGAGACCTTATGTCAACAGCTGGGACTCTGTTAACAATTTACAGCAAGAATCAGCTTTGTTAGCTCATCCTTTCTTGCTGGCAGGATGCAGGATCTTGCCCTGATCTCTCCTGGGCTCCAGGACTGTCATCATTGTTGTAAAGACATCTTTTATTTAAAGAAAAGAAGCAATGGTTCCTGCTCAGTTTTTAAAGGCTTATGATCGGACAGTGGTTTTGTGATAAGCATCCTGCTTCAGCACATTACTTGAAGCATAGTACTGCTCTCCACCACCCTAAGGAAATCAAGTGTTGTTACTAAGTGTAGGAGTGTCTATATTTAATCCCAGTCTCTCTCTTTCTGTGATTTTGAACAGGTCAGTTAAAAATTTGAGGAAGTTAATAATACAATTTAATAATAAAATATGAGAAGGTAATGATAGAATTTACCTCATCAGGTATTATAAAGATTAAGACTTAATCTATGACAAATACTTAGAAGAGTTCCTGACATACACTAAAAGCTCATAAAATGATAATCACATGTAAGATGGCTTTCTCATGTGATCCTTCAATTGGTCAGTTAAAGATACAGTTTGTTTCAAGAAGATGGAACTGAAGAGTGGGGCCACTTGTTTTACCAGGTGTTCAGTTATGGTTTACTCTTTTTAACAGTCTTACTGTGGTTTAAATAACACAGTCCACTGCCACATATTTAAGGTATAACATTTCATGAGTGTAACCTATTTGCACACTGTAAAACCCTCACTACAGTCAGTAAATTAACATATCCATTACCCTAAAAAGTTTTCTCATGCCACTTTGTAATCCGACGAATCCCCCCTGCTATCCACACATCTTTGTTCTTTGGCAAATGCTATGCCTACAATTAAGGTTGTTTGCATTTTCTAGAATTTTATGGAATTGAATCATATACTCTGTATATGTTAATCTGTTTTCTTTCATTAACCACTTCTTTGTGTGGACACATGCTTTCGTTTCTCTTGGCTGATTAAATACTTGAAAGTAGACTTGTTGTACAGTAGATGTATTTTTAACTTTGAAAGAAGGGACAAACTCTTCTATGATTGTAGTTTTACATTTCCATCAACAGTACTTGAGATTTTCAGTTGTTCCTAATCCCTGTCAACCCTTGGTATGGTTAGGTCTTCTAGTTCTAGCCCTTATAATGGGTGTGTACCACTATCTCACTTTGGTTTAGTGTGCATTTCCCTGATGACTAATGCATTTGAGCATCTTTTCATGTGCTTATTGGCCATCTGTATGTCTTCTTTGGTAATATGTAAAAGTATTTTGCAAATTTCTTTTGTTGTTTTTCTTCTTATCACTGACTTTGACAGTTAATATAGCAGAGTATAAGCACTTTATCAGATACCTGTTCTGCAAATATTTTCCTTAGTCTGTGCCTTGCCCTTTGATTTTTAAAAATGGTTGTTTTCAGGAGAAACTATTTCAGAAGAAAAAAGAGTATTCTAATATAGTTGATGGCTTTGATTTCCTATTTAGAAAACATTTTTCCAAAACCATGGTCACGAAGGATTTCTCCTAGTTTTCCTTCTGGATATTTTATAGTGTTTTCCCTTTAAATGTGTTACCCATTTTGAGTACATTTTTGTATACAGTGTCAGGTAAAGTTTGAAAGGTTTTTGTTTTGTTTTGTTCTGTTCTGTTTTGTTTTGTTTTTCTGCATATGTTTGTAAAACCACTGATTGAAATAATTACCAATTCCCATCAAAATCTCTTAGAAATATCATGGAAAATAAATTTCCTATATATGTATGGGTCTATTTCAAAATTATACTGTTTGGTTAATCTATGTGTGCATTTTTATGCCAGTGTGATAGGGTGTATTTATTGTAGCTTTATGGTAAGTCTTAAAATCAGGGTTTTATGAGTCCTCCAACTTTGTTTTTCTGTATCAACATTTTGGATCATTGTGTTCTGCATTTCTTATTAATTTTAGAATTAGAGTATCAGTCTCTACAGAAAGAAAATGCTAATATTTTGTTTAAAATTGTTTCTAATTTGGAAGGATGCCTGGGTGGCTCATTTCGTTAAGCGTCAGACTTTGGCTCAGCTCATGATCTCACAATTAGTGGATTCGAGCCCCACTTCAGTCTCTGTGCTGATAGATAGCTCAGAGCCTGGAGCCTGCTTCCAATTCTTTGTCTTCCTCTCTTTCTCTGTTCCTCCCCCACTTGAGCTCTGTCTGTCTCTTTCTCTAAAATAAATAAACAGTAAAAAAAAAAAAAAAAGATTATCTAATTTTGGGGCATCTGGGTGGCTCAGTTGGTTAAGCATTCAACTCTTGGTTTTGGCTCAGATCATGATCTCACATGATCTTACATGTTGCTCTTCATTTACAATGTGGAGCCTCCTGGGGATTTTCTCTCCCCTGGTCTCTCTGCCCCTCCCCTGCTCGCATGCATGCTCATATACACTCTGTCTCTCTCTCAAAATAAGTAAACCTTAATTTTTTTTTAAAAAAAGGCTATTTCTAATCTAGAGATAATTTGAGGATGATTGGTGGCATAACAATATTGAATCTTTCAATTCATAAACATAGTATATATCTCATTTTATTCCCTTGCTTAATTTCACTTAGAAATGTTTTATGGTTTTCTGCCTATAAATCTTGAAAGTTTGAAATCAGATTTATTCCTGATTGTTCAATGTTTGATCCAATTTTGAAGTGTATTTTATTTCATTTTTTTTGTTGCTATAGAAGTAAATTTGATTTTTGTATAGTGACTTTTTTTTACATTTTTTAAATGTTTATTTATTTTTGAAAGAGAGAGAAATAGCGAGTGAGTAAGCACGGGTGAGGGGCAGAGAGAGAGGAAGACACAGAATCTGAAGCTCCAGGCTCTGAGCTATCAGCATAGACCCTGATGCAGGACTCGAACCCACAAACCTTGAGATCATGAGCTGAAGTCGGATGCTCAACCGACTGAGCCACCCTGACACCCCTTGTATATTGATTTTTAATCTTGCAAACATTCTAAATTTACTTCTTAGCTTTACAGATTTTTAAATTAGCTAAGCTTTTCTACATAGACTCTTAGGTCATCTATCTGTTTTTTATTTCCTTTTCCATTCTGTATATCTTTTTGTTTCTTTGTTTATCTTTTTCTTTTTTGTTCTTTCTTTCCTCTTCTCTCTTTGTCTCCCTCTTCTGTCTCCTTTCTTTGCAGTAGTTGTCTTATTGCCTGGGTGGTGCTTCCAGTACAATGTAGTACAGTAGAAGTGGTGACAACAGTTATTCTTGTTTGGTCGTAATATTAGGGGAAAAGCATCCATTATTTCACATTTAAGGATGATGTTAATATAGATATCCTTTACTACATTGATCAAGTTCATTTCTATTCCTACTGCTTTGAGAGTTGTCATCATTAATGGATGTTGGATTTTGTCAAGTGATTTTTTTTAAATCAATTGAAATAGTCATGGCTTTTTTTAAAACAAATGTTAATATGGTGAAATATATAAAATTTTAAATGCTAAACCAAACTTAACCTTATTAGGTTGATCCCACTTAATCAGAATATACTATTTTTAAATACATTGTTGGATTAGACTGGATAAAATTTTAAGAATATTTGTATCTTAGGTCACAGATGCAGTCCTATCGTTTTCTTATAATTGTTTTAATTTTTTTAATCAGGGTAATATTGGTCTCATAAAATTAGATGAGAAGTATTCTCTCCTTTTCTATTTTCTGAAAAGACTTGTATAGAAGGAATTTTTTCCTTTAAATATTTCATTGAATTTACCTGTGATGTCTGTATTGGGAATTTCCTTTGTAGGAATATTTTCAAATATATATTCCATTTCTTTGAGAGATATAAGGCTATTTAGATTTAATAGTTTGTGTCTTTCAAGGAACTGGTCTATTGCATTTAAATTGTTCAAATTTATTGGGAAAGTTGTCCTTAAAGTCCCCTCATGATCAATTTAATATCTGTAAAATCTGTAGTGGTTATTCTTTTCATTTCTAATATTGATATTGTTTCCCCCTTTATTTCCTGATTGGTCTGCCTACACATTTATCAAGTTGTATGTATTGTTACAAACAGCTTTGATTTCATTGACTTGCTCTGTTTTGTTTTGTCTTGTTTTGTTTTTTTCTATTTTCCATGCCCTTGTTTTCTGTTCTTTGTGTTTAATTTGGTGTTCTTTCATTGATTATTCCTCCATAGGTTAGATTTAATTTGTCTTTTTTGTCTTCTTTTTCGGATCTTAAATTGGAAGCTTAGGTCATTCATTTTAAACTTGTCTACTTATGTAATAGAAGAACTTATCAAAATTCCCTTGTAAACATTCCTGTATCTGCACACCATAAATTTTAGTACTTCAAGTTTTCATTTTTTTCAGCTCAAAATACTACCTATTTCCCTTCTGGTTTCTTTTTGATCTATAATTATTAATGCATACTTTTGAAATATTTTAGATCTTCCAATTTTTAAAGTTACTGATATTTAATTGATCTCCATTGTAATAAGTAATGTATTTGGCATGTTTGGATCCTTTTATGTTCATACAGAATTATTTTATGACTGTGTGTATGGTCTATCTTGATAAATATTCCATATGCACTTGAAAAGAATGTATTTTGCTGTTATTTGGTTGAACGTTGTAGGTCACTTTGGTTGAGAGTGTTGATCAAATATACTACACTCTGTACTTATTCTATCAGTATTCAGAGTGGAGTGTTAAAGTATGTAGCTATAATTCTAGACTTGTCTCTTTCTCATTGCAGTTCTATCAGGTTTTGATTCATATATATTGCAACACTGTCATTTTCCCAGTAAACATTTACAACTGTTAGGTCCTCCTAATAAACTGATAAATTTATCATGAGATTACCTTCTTTTCCCTCTTACCATTAACTACTGTGAATTGTACTGTCTTATATGAAATAATTAAACTTACTCTTTTGTAACAGTTTGGCATATATGTTTCCATTCTTTACCTTTGTTCGTATCTTTATATGTAACTGATTTCTTATAGACAGCTAATTGGGTCTTCCTTTTATATCTAATTCAACAACCTCTGCCTTTTAATTGGGGAGTATTAAAAATTACATATAATATGATTAATGCTATAATTATGTTGGAGTCACACTGTTGTCTATTTTAACATTTTAGTTAATTCTTTTTTCATTTCTTCTTTCTTTTAGATTGTTATTTTGGATTATTTTTGAAACATATTTTTGGACGGTATAGAATTTTAGTTTGATAAGTTTTTTTTCTTTCTGTTCTTTAAAGATGTTGCTGAAGTGATCCTGATTTTCATTCTTCATTTTCTTGTCTATACAAATCTTTTTCTTCTGACTGTTATTTTTTTCTTCAAATTTTTTATTTAAATTCTAGTTAGGTAACATGCAGTGTAATATTGGTTTCAGAAGTAGAATTCATTTATTCATCACTTACATAAAACACCAGTGCTCATCCCAACAAGTGCCCACCTTAATACCTACCACCCATTTAGCCCATACCTCGCCCACCTCCACTTATCAACCCTCAGTTTGTTCTCTATTGTTAAGAGTTTCTTCTGATGTGCTTCCTTTTTCCCCCCTTAACCCATGTTCATCTGTTTTGTTTCTTAAATTCCACATAAATGAAATTATATGGTATTTGTCTCTTTCTGGCTGATTTATTTCACTTAGCATAATACTCTCTAGCTCCATCCATGTCATTGCAAATGGCAAGGTTTCATTCTTTTTGATGGCTGAGTAATACTCCATTGTGTGTTTGGGGGAGCTGTATATACACCACAGCTTCTTTATCCATTCATCAGTTGGTGGACATTTGGGCTCTTTGCATAATTTGGCTGTTGTTGGTAATGCTGCTTTGAACATCAGGGTGCAGGTGTCCCTTTGAATCAGTATTTGTGTATCCTTTGGTTAAATACATAGTACTGCAATTGCTGCATTGTAGGGTGGTTGTAATTTTAACTTATTGAGGGACCTCTATATTGTTTTCCAGAGTGGCTGCACCAGTTTGCACTCCCATCAACAGTGTAAAAGGGTTCCCCTTTCACTTGTTGTTTCCTGTGTTGTTGAATTCAGTCATTCTGAAAGGTGTGGTGATATCTTATTGTAGTTTTGATTTATATTTCCCTGATGATGAGTAATTTTGAGTATCCTCTCACATGTCTGTTTGCCATCTGAAAAAATGTCTATAGAATGGATTTTTAAAGGGGCAAAAATGGAAACAGATGGACCAGGTAGGAAGTTGGTGCATTAATCCAGGTGAGAGATCATGATAGGCTGGACTTGATGGTTAGTAGATTAAAGATCTATTTTGGAGACATAACCAATAAGATGTACAGATGAACTTGATATGAAGGGAAGTTAGGTTGGTTTGAGGTAAAGGGATGAATCAAGGTAGATTTCCATGTCTTTGGCTTGAAGAAGTAGTTACATGGTGGAACTTGTTACTGAAATGAGGACTCTGAGGTTTAGGAGAAAGGTAACAAATGGTCCAGTTTTGGTATGTTAAGTTTAGACATGTTAAATTTCCAAGTCGAGATATCAAATAGGTTGTTGAATATGTTGGAGACTCAGGGAAAAGTCAAGACTAGAAATAAAAAAATTTCATTTGACGTATCATCTCAAATTATTATTTCATTTCATTTCATCTGGTGACATTATTCTATTGAGAAATATCTGGCCTCTTCCGCTAAGGACTCCAATTATTCACTGTTCAGAGGCCTAATGGTACCTTCAGTCTTCCCAGCTACATTTGAACACAGGCAGGGATGGAGTGCCCTCTGCTGGATATCTGACAAGGTTTAGCACACTGGGTACAGACTTGGTAATAGAGGATTAGATGCATCCCAGATTACAAGAGGGACATTCATAGGAACATAAATACATGAGTTGGGCTACCTATTAAGGGAACACCTGGGGTAGGTGAGGACTGGTACCAAATGAAAAATTTATGTTGGCTAATAAAAATGCTGTTCAGTTCTAGCCTAATGTTATATGTAGAATGCAGGCCCAATTTTGAGATGATTTAAATCCATACTATTATGTAAAATTTTAAGTATTATTGATTTATTTTGAGAGAGAGAAAAAATAGAGAATGAGCAGAGTAGGGGTAGAGAGAGAGGGAGAAAGAGAATTCCAGGCAGGCTCTGCACTGTCAGCACAGAGCCCAACGTGGGACTCGAACTCAGAAACCATGATATCGTGCCCTGAGCCGAGATCAAGAGTCAGACACTTAACTGACTAAGCCACCCAGGTACCCCACTGTTACGTAAATTTGTAAATATTAGCTGATAATCATATGTACAACATGATTTGAGTTAAAATTATCCACAAGTCTGTGGATGAGATTGGTAGATTATAGCAGTATCAATATCCTGGTTGAGAATCTTTTCTATTGTTTTGCAAGATGTGACTACTGGGAGAAACTGGGTTTAAAGTATATAAGATGTCTCTCTCTTTCTCACAACAGATTCATATATGAATCTATAATTAGCTCAAAAAATACTGTTTAATTTTAGAAATGAGTCAGCTATTCTGTCAGTTAAATTCAGCCCAGGGACCACTAGTTTACAACTTTTATCTTGAGGAAAGAAGGTGTATAAAGTGGTGCATTTTAAAAAGATGGCCCCTAAAATCTTACTGTAGGAAGTAGTGGAGTATTGTGGGTCGACCTGATTAATAACCTAAATCTTAGGCACATCTGTAATGAGAAAGGGAGTCTCCCTACCCCTTGTGCATTAGCATTAATGCCGGCTCCACTTCCTGGAGGAGCCATCAAGAAAGCAAACTACAGGCAATTTATGGTGGGGGTGGATCTCAGATCACCAAAATCTGAGGAATTATATACTACTTTCTGGTTCTTAGCTGCCGATCTTTGAAATGACACCTTACATCAGAATAAATTTAGTAATCTAGAGGGAGTACATATGCTCCCTTTCTGGGTACCTTATTTATTTGACTAGTTAATGCAATGAGACAACATGGCTCCCTGGATTATTCTCTTACAGATGAGGCAATTGGCAAATAGACCTCAGAACTTGAGAAAACACACACACACACACACACACACACACACACACACTCATTTAAACTCAACAAACAGAGCAAAATTAGAAGATCAAGGCTCACAGGTATGTATAAACTTCAACTTGAGCACACAAGTCATGCAGCATCCAGCATCGACAGGATTTTCCATTATTACAGTGATGTTGGTGACTGAGGTCCTCTCTGACCAGTTCCATCACTTTTTTAAAAACCCTAAGAGTGCTGACATTCATTCTTAGTTTATAAAGCACCATTTAATGTTAAACAAGAAAAGACTCCCCCCTCCATACCCCAGGCTCTTGCTAACCACAAAGATGGGGGGCAGTGGCTTGCATCTTAAGGGTAACTTGGAGATGGAATTCTCTGCCAGTGGTAGCTGGCTTTAGGAATCATGTGGGCTCCTGAATGAGGGGAAAGGTCTCTGGCTTCTCCCTTTTTCTCCACACTGTGCTCTTCTCTACATTCATAGTAATCCGTACTACATCCCCTTTTGCATCTTCTAGTGATATTCTTCTGTCTGCTCAGGTAAATGTCACACTGTGCCCAGAATCAGGAACTAGGAATCTTCAGAGTGACCAAAAAAGATTGCAGATTAGTCATAACAAATGGCTAACTGTATTTTGCAGGAAAAAAGAGTATTAAATGACATAAAGACATATATTTAACACAGCACCCTCTCTCTCTGTTAAACTATGCAAATGATTCCCCTGAAGTCAGTTTGCGAAGATTGTGTGTAAAAACTCGACTTGTCTAGCAACAGTCAACTTTTCTTCACCACCTCCTCCAAATGGAGGGAGCACACCTCCTCTTGTTAGATGGCCAAGCTTATTTGATATCCTTCCAATTAGTCTAATAAAGTAGACTTTGTCCCTGTGCTCAGCTCTGAGGCTCAAATTCACCTCTACATTACCTCTAAGCACTTAACTGTATGTAAATATACCCACTAGCATGTATGTGAGCCCATCCACATTTTCCCACAGTGGTTCCCACTCTTACTGCCAGAAGGGAAAAGAGGAAAAAAGGAAAGAACCTATTAAGCTTCCCCTGAGTTATCCTATATTTGCATCTCATTATTTTTCTCCCTCTGGCTTGGGATCCTTATGTTCTCTGGAGAGAAAATCTTTTAGAAACTGCTTCTATGAAATTTACTGGAGTACTTGAAACTTATGAGGAAGGAATAAAGTGAAGGGGAATATTCTTTAAAAAAATTTCTAGCTGATTTGGGGGGGAAAATGAACAAATTCTATTCCTCTAAACACTTTGGAATCTTTCTGAAATTACCCTGTAATGTTTCTTTGAGAATGAGATTTTTAATTTTTACATAATGTAACCATAAATTTTCCTTCAAGTTATCATTTCATACATACATCAATCTTTAAAAACTCCCACTCTACCTAGTACATTTACATCATTTCCAAAGTAGTTTTTATATTGCTTCTGAACAATATAGTTTCTAATGTTTACAGCTACCTTTTCAAAACTCTATTTGAAATCAGCTTTGGAAACACCCACTTATTGCCATCAGGAGTATTTTCTTGGCCAAACACCAATATGCGTGTTTCAAAGAGTACTCCCTTAGCAGAGAATTTAATTATGAAGCTGTAAGTATTATTTCTGAACATCTATTTTAGTCCTGTTGTGATTCCAAATCATTTTGACTACAGGAATGTGTAAATCTTAATTCCAGTAAATTCAGAGAATAGACATTTGGTCCTTTAAAAGCTCAGAGAATAACAGTGAGTACATTAACTGTTCTGCAACATGTAATTATATACACACAATTCCATTTTGGTCTTGCATCAAAACCTGATAAGAGGCAAATGTCAGTTAGTTTTTCTGACTGCTTTCTGGAGTGGTATATGTATTATTTATACAGTGACAGTTAGTGTCAAAGAGTTCTTCCCAAGTAACATAAATGCTTTATTTTAAGTGAAGGGGAACAATGTGCCTTTTTAATAACTCAACAGATTAATGAAAAAAAAACAGATTAATGGTGTTGAATCCTCCAAGGTTTTCATTTTCAAAGACAGAGAGTGACAGATCGGGAAAAATCTCTAGAGCCAAATATGTAGTAATGAAAGAGCAGTTAGTAAAGAAAGGCAACCTGGCTTTTCCATCAACACATTAAAAACAATACCATGTGAACTTTGCAAAGTACATTGCTTCCAATACCATGTTTTCCCCCTGTTTGGCTTCTTAGTGTGGTGTGACTTAACACCAGGAAGACAGAAACTAGTTTCACTTACAGAACCTTAGGCAATTTTACTGGGCTCATGTTATTTATATAGACTTAGCTATCAAGGAAATAGGTTATATTTCATTTAACCTTCAAGCAAGGTGAACGTGGTTTGTTGTTTGCATTTGCTATTCCCTCTGTCTATAACACAACTCACTCAGATCTTTGCATGGCTGGCTCCTTTTCTTCATTGATGTCTTTGCTTGATACTTTTTCAAGACAGCCTGGTGTTCACACATGTACACACACAGTACACATCCCATTGCCTTGACTTATTTTATACTCTTTCTCTCTGAAATCTGTCTCTATCTGAATTCATCTGTATCTGGAATTATGTGATATTTAGTTACCTGCTTATTGCTTGTTGTTTTCCCCATTATTTCTCCCATTCTCTTTTTTTCCCCACTGTCTCCCTGAAACTCATACAGTTGTTGCTTCATAGAAGTATTGAATAAAATAGATTTACAAGAAGATAAGGCAATATCAGTTCAGATCCACATAACTTTGGGGAAAAACAGTGAAATTTGTAGCTTACAGAAAATGTCACAGGGGGAATAATTTTAAAAGCTTTCTGTTTCAAATGAGACACGCATCAGAACTATTTTCCCAAATATGATTTTAGGATGAGTTGCCTATTCTATGTCAGTTTTCATTTCTTCGTAAATGGCCAAACTTTCAGGTGGCCTTGCAATGACTGATTGTCCAAACAGTTTCTGCTTATGATGTTGTCACGGAACCTGTCAGGTCTCAGCACATGGATGAGAGAGCCTTTTTCACCCTGTGCATTAATCAAGGCTTTAACTGTGCAGACTTAGGTTGATAGAAGTCTATGTGGAAAACAATGACCAGAGAAGTTGGAGACCTATCTGCAATCCTCTGCAGCTAAAGAGTTTAAACAGGAAACATAAGTTTTCTAAAGGAAGTTTTATTGGGCAGTTGTACCATCGGTGAAATGAGGATCTTCTCTGTATCAATGAGCAATTCACTAGTTTTTGTTATTAGGTTCATAAAGGTCAGTGACATTGAGAGTTTTCAAGGCAATTTTCTCTCTCATGTGATGAATTAGAAGACCTGAACTAAGGCAGAGAGGTCAGGATTGTGCCAAAGGATTCTTAAGTATTCATTCGTCTGCTTGGATTCTTTATTATCAAAGAAGTATGTACCCAAATAGAACTATACCTGTAATTTCAGCCTCTTGTTGGTGCATTCCAGAGACTCATTAAGAAAGCACAACCAAACTGAGATATTTCTCCCTAAAAAGACAGTGGAGAGGTTATGCTGAAAAGGTATTTATGTTCAGTGATGCAGAATTAGTGGCAGGGCCAGTAATCATAAGAAGATATCAGCTTATCTCACCACTCCAGGTATTTCTGTCATTTGTAACCATGCTATGTTTGAATACTCAACTTTCAATGAATAACATAAAGATGAAATGAATACAATGTTTTCAAGTTGCACTAATTAAAAACTTATTCTTTCCTAAGCTAACTATACTACCGACATGTGTTTGTCTAAAAGCCACAATTCTCTTTTCTTAGATCTCCTGTCTCTTCCATGCTTGAAACTACCATTTAACATATCAAGGTCATTTGTTTTAGGAGTAGCTGATAAAGGAGAAAAATGAATTAAGGAGGAAGTTTTGGTCTATAAGAAGGAAAAACAGGATTTCCAGTTTTTGCCTGGCATTTTCACTAATGGTAGGAATAATTATTGATAATGCAACACAATACCTTATTATATTATTGCCGTTCCTCTTTTAGCATTGTGAAAAGGTAACCATTTTAGTTGTTGGAATTACAGAGAACATTACTTGCTTCACAACCCAGTGTCCAGCTTAAGCTTTCTGCTCCATTAGGAGTTGACAGGAGTGAAGTATTTCCCTTTCCTTCCTCTGGATAATGGTTCGAAGGAAGTAATTATATTGACTCTTACAGGCCACAAGTGATTATTTTAGGGTCTGTGTTTGGAGTTGTATACAGCGGTATATCACCACTTGTCTATTTTCCCCATTTCTGTGAGTTTTACAAGTGTTTTTATTTTAGTATACATTTTCTACATTTTTGCCATATGTAATTGAAAGCCTTTTCATTTTGGTTTGGCATTAAAAATTGAACTCTTCAAAATGTACCCAGAAATTATAATAATATAATTCTCTTTTAGTGGAGAAACTGACATGAGATATTTTTAATCGTAATAATACTGCAAGAAACTCTTGTGCAAAGAAAAAAAGATTACCTTTGTAAACTCATAAAAATCAGCCCAGTTCACGTCATGTAAATGTTTTTCCCAGTTATATGTGCTTTTTCACTAAAAAAATAATCATTTATTCTTCCCTTGATACTTTAAATGTTCTATTTTCCAGTAGGATAAGCTAACTTCACATACAGTACGAACAAAATAAGTTTTAGACACAGAGTTGGCAAAACTTCTGCAAACTCTGAAGCCAAATTGGTGATTGCTTAAAGCAGGTATATCATATATAGTGAAGTTTTTCAACTGTGAAGGCTGATAAAATATATTTCCAAAATCTTGACTCAGTGTAAGAACCAACTCAGTCTTAATTAGTACCATGCTTTCAGTTCCTCTAGAGGATTCTGGGACTATAACATGATAGACTTTGTGTGCAGTTTGCCAAGGTAAAATTTTTCTAATTTTGGTGAAACTTTCTTGCAGAAACCAGCTAAAGCAGATGGTTTTCCATAACCACAGATAGGGAAGCACCAAAAGGAAAACACATTTATTTTTAAAAACTAGTCTACAGACATAGAAAGATGAGAATATAGATGGAGAATAAAAATTAATAATTAAAAACACAAGACAAATCTCAGTTCTTCTTCTCCCAGATGATCAGATAAAATACAATTGAAAGAGGAAATTCTACTAAGAGTATAACTACACATTGACCTTGGAAGATAACACTTAATCCCTGTGCATGTAGTAGCTTCTATAGTTAGTTACAGATTGCTGGGCCTCGTCCTGAAAGGAAAGAACAACCGTGAGGTGAGACAGCTGATCCGTCAGCAAATATCAGGATTGGAAATAGGAAAGACTATTACCTCACACTTCCTAGGTCGCTGTATACCTCCAAATTTCAGAAGAGAACAAATTTACTGTGACAGTGTAGATGGAAGAAGAGACTATTCTAAGAGCAATTCCTGTGACGTTCTTTATTTAAATGGGGACTTGGGAAGAGCAGAAAGGAGTCCTAGAAATGCTTTATATTTTGGTTTCTCTTTTCTAAGGTGTTTTACTTCTATTTAAGACTACTGAATAATACCTTTCTAAATACAGGAAAATTTAATTCAGGGGAAAAAAAGCTTAGGAAAGTAAGGGCAAGTCTTAGGCAGTAAATATTTTTATTAAAAATTAAATAAAAGTGATGACATGTGAACTTTATCCAAGATATATGGGTATCAGGAAATAAGGAGAAGAGTATTCCCCAAATGTTCCCATTATTCAGCTAACAGTCTATAGATTCTGGTTTTTATAATAGGACAAAGTAAAACAAGTCTGTTTGTTCTAAGCCTTTTTTCCAACTGTGTGTAGAAACATCTTGGGTCCTGACCTGAAGTTCTCAGAGCTTGAAGTATATATTAGTAGTTCAATGATTAAAAATGCTAGGGGAGGGCTTTCTCTGGAGCAACTCTGAGTGCTAGGAAATGATCGATCAGTATCTATTAATTCCTCACAGAAAAATGTGTATCCTATGACACTTATTCCCAGAGGGAATACAATTTCTTTTTTTTTTAACGTTTATTTATTTTTGAGACAGAGAGAGAGCATGAACGGGTGAGGGTCAGAGAGAGGGAGACACAGAATCTGAAACAGGCTCCAGGCTCTGAGCTGTCAGCACAGACCCCGACACGAGGCTCGAACTCACGGGCCGTGAGATCATGACCTGAGCCGAAGTCGGCCGCTTAACCGACTGAGCCACCCAGGTGCCCCTCCATGCAAATTTCTTGACATAAGTTTTGGAGAGCAAACTTGATGGTATTATATATTTCAAAATTTTTAAGTGGATAGATCTAATGTTAAGTGTTCTTACTGTTAGAATAAGAAAAAGAATCCACAGAAACTTTGAGAGTTACTGGATATGTCTATTATGTTGGTTGTGGTCATGTTGTCATGAATGTTTGCATATTCATCTAAATTCATCAAATTACACACATTGAATATGGGCATTTCTTTGTATATCAATTATAGCACAATAAAGCGATAAAACAAACAAACAGTGAAACAAGAAAGAAAACCCTGGTAACAGAAAAGAATGAAAGTATCTCAAATCTTAACAGTGTTGGAAGGGGAAAGGTGAGAGAAGAGGAAGAATAGATTGATCACAAAAAAGTAGTCCCAGTTTTGCAAAGTTCTTGCGATCCTTGCCATTGCTGTACAAGTTGCCAGTGCCCTCACATTGTGGTTGGACATCCTGCTCTACCTCTCTAATCTGGAATCAACTAAATTATGTGCTTTGGCCAAAAGGACTAATAAGTACAATTTATTGGGAGCTAGCTAGCTAGCTGGCTTTTATGTTTGTGATAGGGAAAATTAGAGTAGGTATAAGCTGCATACAAAATGGAATGCATATAGTGATCCTTCTTTGTTAATTTGATGTGTATACTCAGAAGTCCAAGGAATAAAACAGTTCTCTTGACATTACGATTTTTTAAAATTTTTTTTAAAAATATAATTTAAAGTCAAATTGACTAACATACAGTGTGTAAAGCATGCTCTTGGTTTTGGGGTAGGTTCCCGTGGTTCATTGCTTACATACAACACCCAGTGCTCATCCCAACAAGTGCTCTCTTCTATGACCATCACCCATTTCCCCCTCTTCCCCCCTCCCCATCCACCCTCAGTTTGTTCTCTGTATTTAAGAGTCTCTTATGGTTTGCCTCTCTCCCTCTCTGTTGGTAACTTTTTTTTTTTCCCTTCCTTTCCCCCGTGGTCTTCTGTTAAGTTTCTCAATATCCACATATGAGGAAAAACATATGATATCTGTCCTTCTCTGATTGACTTATTTCACTTAGCATAATACCCTCCAGTTCCCTCCACAGTGCTGCAAATGGCATGATTTCATTCTTTCTCATTGCCAAGTAGTACTTGTTTTTGAGAGAGAGAGAGAGAGAGAGAGAGAGAGAGAGAGAGAGAGAGAGAGACGGAGACAGAGGGAGACACAGAATCAGAAGCAGGCTTCAGGCTCTGAGGTGTCAGCACAGAGCCTGACGCGGGGCTCAAACTCACAAACTGTGAGATCATGACCTAAGCTGAAGTCAAAGGCTTAACCAACTGAGCCACCTAAGCACCCCTAAAATTCCTTATTTTAAAATATTCTCATATTGAACTGAAATATTTATGGCTTACATGTCCTATGTTAAAATTTAGGCTGGTATCTCTAAAATGTATTTTCCTACAGTTACAAATAAACAGATTTCTTTTCCTCAACAGTGAAGTCATGAAAGCTCTTCTCACATAAATAAATAAATAAATAAATAAATAATATTAAAAACGAAAAAAGAAAGCTCTTTGCTTTCTAAAATCCTTGACAGAGAAATTGAGAAGTTGGACAGGGAAAAATTAAAGTACAGGTGAAATATTAGCAAATTACAAATACATATAGGATTTTAGCTTTCTTGAAGAAAATTTTAATTGTGAAAATTATACATAAGCAGAATTCGTTTCAAAGATTTTGTAAACAGAACCAGCAATAACAATTGTATAGAGTTGAAACAAAATCACAGCGTTCAGTTCCTTAAATTTATACTTATCTTCAAGTTTAAGAATTATTATGGAAAATAATTCCCATTTTAACTCCTTTCTCTCCCTGTCTGCACAAACCACACTCATCTATTCCCCTGGGAAGACATAAGTGCAACAAAATTTTAAAGTTATTATTGCTGAAAAGAAGGTGAAAAATTATCCATGATAGAGCACGTCCACACTTTAAGAGTAAGCATATATGGGGGCACCTGGGTAGCATAGTCAGTTAAGTGTCTGACTTTGGCTCAGGTCATTATCTCATGGTTCCTGAGTTCTAGCCCTGTATTGGGCAGTCAGCTGACAGCTCAGAGCCTGGAGCCTGCTTTGGATCATTTGTCCCCCTCTGTCTCTCTGCCTCTCTCGCTCTCTCTCAAAAAATAAAAATAAACATAAAAAAAAAGAGTAAGCATATATGTAATTTTCTTTGTAGTTCAGTAACACATTCCATTGTCCACTATCTCTATCTCCTACATTAAAAGACTTAAGCATCAATCAGAAAAATAGCCCTATAATAACATATAGTTACTCCAGGGATTTGGGAAATGGTATATGAAAGTACAGTATCTACAGTTGGCACAAGCTATTATAATGAAAGACCCATAAATACAAAGACTTAATTAAGATAGATATTTTACTTTCCTCCCACGGGATAATTCCAAGAATGGAAGCTCAAGGCTGGTAGGGAGACACTGCTGTTCTTAAAATGGGGCTTCTACTGTTGCTCTGATCTTCAACAGTTTCAAGCTATGGGACACAGGGTAAGAGAAGTCCATAGAGAGCAAGCAGCCTCACTTTTTTTTTTAACGTTTTTATTTATTTTTGAGACAGAGAGAGACAGAGCATGAGCAGGGGAGGGGCAGAGAGAAGGGGAGACACAGAATCCAAAGCAGGCTCCAGGCTCTGAGCTGTCAGCACAGAGCCCGACACGGGGCTCAAACTCGTAGACCATAAGATCATGACCTGAGCTGAAGTCAGACACTGAACTGACTGAGCCACCCAGGTGCCCCGCAACCAGCCTCACTTTAAAGAACAGGTCCTGAACATGCGTATATCCCTTCTGCTCACATTCCTTGCCTGGAACTTGATCGAATATCATATAGTGAGCTTAAGAAAACAAAACAACAACAAAAACAAAAGCCACCAAAAAACAAAACAGAACACTAGATAATACTATTTCACTAGAAATTTCTAGTGAAATAGTATTATCTATTATGGAAAATAATTGGGTCCATAAATGGACCCAGTTATATTTCTGGAAACCCATTTTATAAACAAATGAGAAAATGGAAACTGTCAAGCAGTGACCATCTTGTCATAGAGGATGTGGAGATTGCATTTTCAGAAGATGATCTGTAAGTATATTTCATCCCATATGCTCTTGTCAATGTCACGTTGCCACTCTCCCATCCAAAATTAAAGTTAAAAGTTTATCTTGACTTCTGGGATATTTAACCAATAAAAGGTACCAGAAGTGACATTCTGTCACATCTGAGGGTAAGTCATCAGCTTTACATCTTCTCCCTGGGTCTCCTGGAATACTCATTTTTGGGACCCTCTTGGGGAAACCAAACCATCTTGCTGCAAGAAGTCCAAGACATGTAGAGAAGGTTTGTGTAAGTTCATTCCTCAATGAACAAGCCCACCTAGTAAGGACAGTAAGCATCAATCACCAGCCACATTAGTGATTCACTTTGAACACGCAGCCAATTTAAGCCTTTGGATAGCTCCAGTCTCAGTGTCTATCTGACTACAACTTCATGGGAGTCCTTAAGAGAGATCACTGAGGTGTGCCAGTCAACCATAGAACTGTGAAAAATAATAAATTGTTTTAAACTAAGTGTGAAGGTCATTTGTTACATGACAATAGATGATAAATACATATTATGGACATTGAGTCAAATCTCTGTCTTCATTTCTCTCTGAGTTGAATGATAAGTATTAAGCTAGCAAAAGATTCTTCTCCCTTCCTTTACTTTTCATATTGAAAGTGATTATTTAACCATGTGCTTGGCCCAAGCCACTTCAGGGTCCTTGCCTGAAATACCTTTCCTCCTCCATTTCAGTCTAGATCTTAGTCATTATTAAAATTTAAGGACCCCTCAGAAAGGAACATTTTGGAAACTATCAACCATTTTTACCTTAACTGGAAAGAAGGATTGAAAGTATGTGTTAAAAAATGGGTATGGGATAGAATGGATTTCTGGCTTTACATTTCTAAGCAAAACATAAAATGAGACAGCAGCATCTAATGGGTGAGGTACTGGGAGAAATCAAATGTATTTTCACTTTCCTCCTAAGTTTGTATAGATTCTAGTGAAGTTTGTATAGATTCCTAAGTTTGTACAGATTCCAAACTATGTTCAGTAGCCACTTAAAGAGAAGCAAAATTCGTAGGAGGACATAATAAAATCAACAAATTATTTTATTGGAAGTCTTAGAGAATTTTGTGTTTCCATGATGGTGTTTGTTCTCTCTTTTGAATTATTTCTAAGTGTATCTAATATTGTTGTGTGCCCAAAGATACTGATAAGTAAGATATGGAATAGGCAGTAGTTCATAAGTGATTATTCCCCCTATCAGGTTTAGGTTCTAGATCTTGGTCATTCAGAGACTGAACTCTGTCATTGGTTGCATCTCCTTAACATTAATATATCGATTATTTGCCAGAAACTCTACAGCTACAGCATTCTTCCTAAGTTGAATAAAGATCACTTTCTCATAAATCTTAAAAAGAAATTGAAATTAAGATCATCATCTCTAAATTACACATATTTAATTATCCATATACCAAAATGATTCACACTATAATTAGTTTTTCTTTTCTTTCAGGGATGTAATAAAATGGATAGTGGTAACTTGGCTTATCAATACATATATTAGAAAAAAACTGTTGTACTCATCTTTGAGATGTCAGAATCAAAAAATATCTTTCATAGATATTTATGAGTGGAGAAGTCAAGACATATTTATTTTTATCAGCAAATGACTATGGCTTATTTCCCTGGGTTTGTGCCACTGAACATATGTGAACTGCTCAGGAAAATAAAGCAATATGACAGAGAAGATATGTCTTTCCATAAAAAGTACATACATACATTATCACTTTATTATATATTATATATTATACATAGTATACATCATATAATATGCATGCAATTCCTGTGTTGCTGAGATTATTAATGTGAATTCCTCAAACTGGGGAAGTCAATGGCCTATTGCCTGTTGCTTCTTTTTTCCCTCCCTGTCACCTTCCACACTCAAATTCATCAAGATGAACCTCTCTGAGGATTAAATTATTGCTAGAGAGTGACTTGTGACCTGGAGGGAAGGAAGCCCAATATACCATGTTAGTATCATGTCAAAGGTAGGGAGACTTGACATTTTCTATGCCATCTATATTAAGATGTCAGATTTTTCTGATGTTTAATTCCAGAAGGAAAGAGGAAAACAGACCTAGTTCTCTACATATACAATGTCTTCTAAAGTCTATAAGATATAATTCTTAAAATATAACATTTTTATCTTGAAATTGATTGGTAGAAATAGTTGTTGCCCTGATAAAAATATCATTACAAAGCCCAGCTATTATAGAATGGTTGTACCTATACATGGAGCCTGTGAACTCTTTAATACTGCATTCATCTGCCTATAGAAGAAAACTCAAATAAATGCCAGTGACTTAAATGTTAATAGGGAGCAGTTTTTCTCACTTGAGTTCAGAGGTGACCATTCCAGAGCTCGTTGCTTGGCTCCTGGAAATGCCATAGGGACCTCACATAAGCATCTTTACTGAGTGGTTCAGTTTTCATGTTCACAAAATTGTTTTGCCACGATGTATTATGTTCACATACCAGGAAAAAAGAAGTAGGCCAAGTGGAAGGCAAAGGTAAATGCTGAATGATTTGTCCTTTGTTTATGAGAAAAATGATACTTTTCTGTAAGCTCCAGCCAATGGAGCACTTCTTATATTATTATGGTCAGAATTAGATCACAAAACAACTCAAATCATAAAGAAGTCTGGAAAATTAAATGTGAAGGCACGTACCTTGTAACCCTAAACAAAATAAGGATTGTCTTTGGTGGTAATGAAGGGGAGAATGCATGTTGAGTAGCAAAGTCAATGTCTGCTACAACACTGGATGTCTCTAGTTCCTGTGAAATTAAAATTTTTCCCAGGGAAACAGTAAAGAAGACTTTAAATTTTTTAAGTACTGTTACGAACTTTGCTTTGTCAGAGCAACAGGGAAAACCCTTGGGTGGCAAAAGTGATCAATCATGTAAAAAGAGTTGGACAGGTCAATAAATACAATACTGGCAAGCCGACTTTGATGTATGAGGGAATAACAAACTCTAACTTCCTATAATGCTGCGCTGGGTGCCTTGATGGAAAGCAAATGCATCATTCAATAGACTCTTTAGATTGGAATTACCATATGTAACTGGTGCTGCCACTTTTCATTACTGTTGACAGTCAATAAATGCTGAGATGCGTCTACAGTTGGTGATGTGAGTGTCCTCATGGAAAAAGATACGACCTTTATTTTTCCAGTTTTACTATTATTCATAGGATGGTAATTTGAGTGAACTGGCAATCATTAGCTACTCTAACTGGCCCTGTCCACCTGCTATACGTAATCACCTTTTACAACAATGGTGGAAGAATGGCAGGGATGTAGGAGTATACGGTTTACTTCATATGCCAAAAAAAAAAAAAAAAAAAGAAACAAACGAAAGAAGGGAAGGATAAACGCCTCAGCTGGGGCACCATGGTAAGCAACTTGCAACCGGAATAGGGCAAAGGAATTGATTTTCTCTCCAAGACACTTCTTGCATTTCCAAGAAGTGCGTTTCCATTTTCTATAAAATATACTGAGGTCGAAATTGAAAATTTTTCTTTGTTCCTGTTTGTGAATCTCTCCTTTTGTACTGTTAGTCTTAAGTTACTGCTTTTTAAACTTTTCTACTGTTACAGCACAGTAGTTAGCTTAAGCAGAAATCAATGTGGCACTGCTCTAGCTGTTGTGTCATGTTCACAATACTGAGGTCGGTCAATATTATTTAGTGACCATCATGCCCATCCCATTTTTAGACATGGTGTGAAAATGATGACAAAAATAAAATGAAATCTAAGGATACACTTTTCCAATTCTTTGGTTACTTTCCTCACACTATAAAATGGCCTAGGCTTTTCTATTTTTATCTCCCTGCTCAGTCTGCTTTAACAAAATGCTGCAAACTGGCAAAGGTAAATGTTGAATGATTTGTCTTTTGTTTATGAGACAAATGATACTTTTCTGTAAGCTCCAGCCAATGGAGCACTTCTTATATTATCGTGGTCAGAATTAGATCACAAAACTACTCATAACCTGTAAAGAAGTCTGGAAAGCTAAATATGAAGGTACATGACTTGCAACCCTAAACAACATAGGTTTGAACATAGTTTAACATATAGTTTAAACAACATAAATTGATCGTCTCACAGTTTTGGAGGCTAGAAGTCAGAAGTCAAAGCATCCACAGAAGTGGTTCCTTCTGAGGGGTGTGAGGGAGGCATCTCCTGGGCTTGCAGATGGCTGTCCTCTCTCATGTCTCTTCCTGTCATCTACCTTATATGTATGTCTATCTCTCTGTGCCAAAATTTTCCCTTTTTATAAGGACAACAGTCATAGCTCACCCTACTCTAGTATGACCTCATCTTACCTAATTACATCTGCCCTAACCCTATTTCCAAATAAGGTCACATTCTAAACTACTGGAGATTAGGACTTCCACACAGGAAGTGGGGGTGGGGGGGGGGACACAATTTAACACATAACTCCTCCTTAGACACTTTAAAATTTTTTTTAAGTTTATTTATTTTGAGAGAAAGAGAGAGAAGGGGAGGGGCAAAGAGAAAGAATCCCAGGCAGGCTCTGCACCAGTAGCACTGAGCCCTACACGGGGCTCGAAATCACGAACTGTGAGATCATGACCTGACCCTAAACCAAGAGTCGGACACTTAACCAACTGAGCCATCCAGGCACCCTTCTTAGAAACTTTTTTGTTCTTTGAGCTTCTGTGCCAGCTCTCACTTCCCCACTAGTGGCAAACTTCTTGAAGGTATGTATATATAATTAGTAGCTCTATGAAGTTTACTAACACATGTTTATGTTTGCTTATCTCCTTTATTTTATTTACCCTTGCAGTAATTCTCTGAGGTAGTATATGGTGAATGCTCTCACACCTTCTTTGAAGAGGTGAGGTAACAAAGGCTTAGAGAGTTTGTGATTAGAATAAAACAATTGAGAAAATGACTAAGTCAAGACATAAATCTATACTTTCTGAAACCCTGGTCCCAAGAATTTTTTGTGAATTTTTAAACTTTTTTTTATTACTCATTTTTGAGAGAGAGAGCACAAAATGGGGAAAGGCAGAGAGAGAGGGAGACACAGAATCCAAAGCAGGCTCCAGACTCTGAGCTGTTGGCACAGAACCCAACCTGGGGCTCAAACTCACAAACTGCAAGATCACGACCTGACCTGAAGTCTGATGCTTCAGGTGCCCCCAAGATATTTTCAATATAATCATTCTGCCTCCACTCCCTTTCTATCCATGTGCATACTGATTTAAGATTTATAGCTTTTTGGTCTTTTTCTGCCTTTACTTTTGGTTCACATATTTTTTTGTCAAGATGTTTGGTTTATAAAAACAATGTCATAAACATAATGGAAGTTAAAAAAAATCTTAGGTAAAATTTGTATCAGTCCATATAACTTATTTTTAGGCCATAAAGAATTAAGATAATTTGCTTACCATACAACCTCCTCACTTCACTGACTCCTGGCCATCTCAGACAAATAACTTTTAATTTACAGTCTATTAGGGGAAATAAGTTAAAACTTAATTATGTACATTTTACCATTATTAATATTAAATCATTATGACCTCATTCCTTCAAAAGGAAAATTTGTAGGATATTTCTTCTAAGTATCCAATAAAATATATTCCACCTAATATACTACTCTTCAAAAATCATCTACATAGCATAAGAGATAATGAAATGATTTAGTTTACATCATCTGCTATCTCCAATATTTTAAGAAAATCAGTAATGTGTGTAATGTTTGAAAAAAGTTTATTTTCTCTCTTATATTCTTGAAGAGAGGGTAGTCCCTGCAAAACTTTCAAACACATTAGTAAGTACTGCGATTGCAAGGTGACTATGAAAATACCAGAGTAGGCCCCCAAACCTAAAGGAGCACTGATTGGGAAGGTTTGGAAGAGGTGAGGGAGGACAGCCTAAGCAAAGGTTACCTTTTATTAACTTACTTTGCAACTCAGGTATTAATCTACAATTTAGCTCAAGGGCATATCTTGAAAGATGATACTTATAAGGGCATAAACTGTTTTTTTTCTATTGTATACTCAGTATCTAGCAGAGTACCTTGGTCAAAGCATTTATTTAAAAACTGGGGCACCTGGGTGGCTCAGTCTGTTAAGCGACTAACTTCAGGCTCAGGTCATGATCTCGCCATTTCTGAGTTCAAGCCCCGCGTCAGGCTCTCTGCTGACAGTTCAGAGCCCAGAGCCTGCTTCAGATTCTGTGCCTCCCTCTCTCTCTCTGTCCCTTCCCCACTCATGCTCTGTCTTTCTCTCTCAAAAATAAATACATTAAAGAAGTATTAAAAATATTGAGGGCGCTGGGTGGCTCAGTTGGTTAACTGTCGGACTTCAGCTCAGGTCATCTCAAGATTCCTGAGATCGAGCCCTGCATCTGGCTTTTGGCTGTCAACACCGAGCCCACTTAGGATCCTCTGTCCCCTTCTTTCTCTGCCCCTCCCCAGCTCTCACATGCACTCTCTGTCAAAAATAAACATTTAAAAATTTATTTAAAAATACTTGTTGAGGGGCGCCTGGGTGGCGCAGTCGGTTAGGCGTCCGACTTCAGCCAGGTCACGATCTCGCGGTCCGTGAGTTCGAGCCCCGCGTCAGGCTCTGGGCTGATGGCTCGGAGCCTGGAGCCTGTTTCTGATTCTGTGTCTCCCTCTCTCTCTGCCCCTCCCCCGTTCATGCTCTGTCTCTCTCTGTCCCAAAAATAAATAAAAAATGTTGAAAAAAAAAAAATTTAAAAAAAATAAAAAAATAAAAATACTTGTTGAATGAATAAATGAATGTGACTGCTATAAAAAGTCTTCTAAACAGGTTAAAGAGAGGCAGTTTTTACATAAATATGCCTACTATGAAAATAATAAATTCATCCTATTTTTCCGACTATTTAGAGTTTTGCCTAAACATTGTATCCATTTATCTAGCCATCCATGCAATCATTAATTCTTTGATTCATCTGAAATAAATTTGACTTTCCAGTATAAACCAGGTGCTAGGTTATTACAGAAAGCAATAACCTAAAAAGTGATGGTCTACATAAAGCATGTTAGCATATATTTATAGTATAATACATGTGCTATATAATGAACATACATGTAAGTATATGTGTATATGTGTATGACACACATGCACATGTATATTATAATGACAGTGAAAAGTACTAAGAGAGATACTAACATGCTTTTGGAGATAAATAGCAGAAAATAATCCTTCCAACTGGAAGCATCCTTCAAGGAGCCTCCTGATTGTTTTCACTGTCTTGATTCTTATTTAAATAGTGCTACTGATTCAAATGAATGAGCTGGCCAGTGTGAAAAATGCTGTTCAACCACAGCCTTTGCCTTTCTCCTTGGACAGATTCCAGAGGGGGGAAAAAAAATCAGAAAACTGACCTGCTCCAGAGACTTGAGCTGCAGAGCTTTAGGCATTCCTTGACCAACCTAGCATTGAAAAGAATAAATAAGTCTGAAAAAGAGCTATCTTTGCTGCCATATTCCTTTTTCATTGTGAAACTTTGCAGCAGTATTAGAGTGGGGGGGCTTGGTTTTCTCATTTTTAGTTTTTGGTTAGTTTGTATATGCCTGTACAAATACTTATATATATAGTTATGTAATTAATATAAAATAATTATATATCATTTAATTAAATTAATATGAATAATATAATATGTAATTTTTTTACACATCATATATCTTAATATCAGTGAAATGTTTAGATCCAAATAAACTGAATGCTATAAAAGACCCTGTTTGGATATGACGTTGTGATAAGAAACACACAGAAAAGTTAAAAGACACAATTAATACAACTTTAACTTCCATCAAATGGCATTTTTTCAGGCATTATCTCTTTTGACCTTTACGAAAGCTTTGTAGAGCATTATCATTGACCTTTGTTAAAGATGAGGCAACAGGCCTGAATGTTAAGATGGTGTCCTCAAGATCACACAGCTGAATCCAGGTCTCTAATATATGTACTTCAGACTACCTATGATTTTGCCATTCTTTAATGAATTGCCCATAGCCTGCTGAAGACCTTTGAGTTTTCTTTGTGGGATGAAGTGATCTGGGGGAAAAAAAAATCTCTCTTCAGAGCTTATAAATGTGTAAGGTCCAAAGTATTTTTATTTGTTTCAGTTTTCCCATTTCTTTTTTTTTCCCCCATGGGTGTTTATTTTTGAGAGAGCAAGTGAGGGAGGGGCAGAGAGAGGGAGAGACAGAATCCCAGGAAGGCTCTGCATTGTCAGCCCAGAGCCCCATGAGGGGCTCAAACTCAAAATCCATTAGATCATGACCTGAACCAAAATTCAGAGCTGCAACTTAATCAACTGAGCCACCCAGGCACCTCTAGTTTTCCCAGTTCTTCAATCAGGAATTCTTTTTTCCCCGTCTTCTACATTATATTCATTAGCAATTTCTTTGACTGCAATATATATTTTGAATCCAATCACTTCAGTACATTCCTGATGGCACCTTGGTCCTGGTCACCATCAGTCTCTTGGATTCCTATCTCCCTGTTTTCACTCTGGTGCCCATTTCTATAAGAGTAAATATGTGGAGTTAAATTAATTTAAAAATCTATAACCCTAATTTCTCTAAGCAAATTATTTTAATGCTTTCCTTTTGGAGAAACCATATATTGGCTTTATAACACACAGGGTATTTTCAGAACACTGATGTCATGCACATAAATATTTAAGAAGAATGGGGTAAAGGAGTTGCTGTGTCCTCCAAATAGGAAAGTGTTAATATATCCCCACAAAATGACAGGTTTTTAAATTAGATCACCTTGGGTATGTTTAAGATGTTTCAACTGTGATGATGTGGCCTAGGTGATTAGGTCTAATTGTATGATTTAATTTTACTCGGTAATTTTGATGAACAGATTTGCATGGCAATTCAAGAAGGAGTGTGCAGTAGACTAGTATCATTTCTATGCTTCTCTTATTCACAGAGTTCCTACTGAATGGGGAAAAAAAGGCAAAATGAGGTTTTGCAGCACATGTTCTTGACAGCTCTGTGTAGGCACTGACCATTTCTTTACCTCCACTTCTTCCCTGTATATTAAACACACCATGTATTCTTTGGTGATACAATCAATCAGTTATCTCAATATGGTAAATTTCAGCAAAGGCAGCCTCTGTGTCAACAGTCACAAGTTGGTAGGGAATAAAAAAATGAGTCTGTGTGTTAGTCTCTATCTCTCTTCTTCCATACCCTCCCTTCTTGATAGGGTTAAAGTCGAGTTTGTTGATCCCCACATCATTTCTAGATTGGAAGTCTGTAGGCTGAAGATTTGTTGAGATGCTTAGCAATAGTCAAACACATCTGTGAAGAAACCTAGAGGGAGAGAGAAAGAAGATTTGGTATCAGTGAATGAATTCAGTTTGTGTTAAGTTTGAATTCTATTGCATAGAATTGTCCTAGCCATTAATTGCCATCAAGAAACAGGAAAATATTTCTGTTTGTAGGATATATTGAACCTCATAGGCTCTGAAATAATCTGTGTAAGAAATCTAGAAGACACGAATACTCGTTAGCCCTTGAAATGGGATCGAGAGATTATAAAACTTGACAAAAGCCATGAGAAACTACTGACAAGCAGCTAAATCAACAGTGTTGGTCTTTGAGAAAATCATTTTGGGGAACAATGACATTTGCAGTGTATTAGAGCTGACTGCAATAATTATTACCAATCCTATCCAGAGAACCAGTGCCTCAGATTGTAAAGATGTAAAGCATTTTCTTTCCGCTCTAAGTAGAAAAGAGTTGAGTAAGGAAACAATATCTATTATTAACAATTGTTGTGCAGCAACTATCAGAAAAATACTGTAAATAATCATGTAGTTTTTCCCCATTGCATCAGAGTGTTTTTGTTTCATTTTATTTTGGTCCACATAAAGAATAACAAGAAATTTCAAGAGTTATACAAGTGTCAGAGATGGAAAATGTATCTTGCTCCCTACAAATTAGTACCCAGAATCTGAGGAATAATTCCAAGCTAAGATACCTGTGTATACTGCTAAATATTTAAATGCTTCTTAAATCCAAATTTTGGATATGAACCAGGAGGTCTCAGCTCAGAAAAGCTTCAAAAGAAATGGAGTTTGACTCAGTTTGAGTTTGGGTGTTTTTTACTTAAATGAAAGTGATGGGGTTTTTTGTTTGTTTGTTTGTTTGTTTTTTGTTTGTTGTTGTTGTTTGAGTAAATTCCTGGAAATTTCTCTGTGATATTAAATTTACAATGAGAATCTACCAATGGACTTAAAGTAATCAAAGATTTAAATTCATTTAATCTGCAGAGCCATACCCCAAATAATTTATGCTCAAAAAAAAAAAAAATGAGACAAGAAACTGATGGAAGGAGTACCTTAAAATTCTTCCAAAGTCTACAGCTCCCATTCTTATTTGTCTTCCTAAGAGTTTATAAAGAGTATTATGATCTGACACTTAATTCTAGAGCTCTTTTGAGATATTTCATGATAATTAATTCTAGATCTCATTTTTGGTTTTTAGAATTAGTATTTTGAGTTATAATTTAAAATCAGTAAAGAGAATTTTGAGAAATATAAACATGATATGACCATTACCCAAAACAAGGGAAAGAATCTATCACTCTGGAAAGCACCTTGTGACTTGGTCCAGTGGCTCCTAATTTCTGTCATCACAAATTAATTTTGCCTATTACTGAATGTCTTATAAATGAAATCATATCATATGTACTCTTCTATGTCTGTCTTCTTTCACCAACATGTTTTTAAAACTCATCTATGTATTGGGGCACCTGGATGGCTCACTTGGTTGAGCATCCAGTTCAGCTCAGGTCATGGTCTTGCGGTTCCTGAGTTTGAGCCCCCCATGAGGCTCTGTGCTGACAGCTCAGAGCCTGGAGCCTGCTTTCCGATTCTGTGCCTCCCTTTCTCTCTGCCTCTCCCCTGCTTGTGCTCTGTTTCTCTCTCAAGAATAAATAAAAAATTTTTAAAAATTAAAGTTCATGTATGTATTAGTATGGATCGATAGTCCTTTCCTTTCATATCGCTGAGGAGTCTTCCTTTGTTACCAGTATCCAAAGTTCATGTATATTTTCTTCTATTGATGGGCTTTTGGGTTATTTCCAGCTGTAGACTGTTACGAATTGAGCTGGTATGAATATTCTTGTACCTGTCTTTTTGTAGACAAAAAGGCTTATTTCTCCAGTTCCTAGGAGTCAATTTGTTGTGCCATGGAGCAAGTCTGTGTGCAAACTTGAAAGAAATCATTAGTTGATCAAAAGGCTGGAGCATTTTACAATAATACCAGCAATTTATGAAAATTTTCTTTGTTACACATTCCTACCGACACCCAGTCTCATCAAAATTTTTAAGATCACACATTCTACCATTATTCATTGTGGCTTTGTTTTTCACTGATGAGTACTGATCTTGACCAAATTTTCATATGCTCTTTGGCCATTGAATTTTGTGTGTGTGTGTGAAGTATCTTTGTGGATATTTCTGTCCACTTTTTTAATGGTGTTTGTTTTCTCCTAATTGGTAGAAGTTTGCTATATATCTTACATATCAATTTTTTGTTTCATATCATATATCTCATATGACATCCAGTCTATATCTTGCATTTTTACTTTCCTATATGGTATCTTCAGATCACAGAACTTTCAAATTTGGTAAAATATAATTTTTCACGTGTTTTCTTTTATGGTGGTTTTTCTGTGTTAAGAAACTGCCTTCTTGAAAGCCAGAAAAACATTCACTTAAGTTTTATTTCTAGAATATATATATTTTTGTTTCCAGATGTAGAAATAGGTAAAATATTAATTTTTATGAACAATGTAAACAGAGTTAAGGGGTCAGATTTTATTTTCAGCCTATATACATATGTATGTATATGTGTATAAACATACATAAAAACACAAAAAGTTGTTCCAGAGACACTTAATGAAAATGCTTTATATGTCCTTTTAAATAATTTTTTCTTTCTATATTGAAAATAATTTGTGGTCTCTTACTGGGCTCCATTCTGTTTATTGATCTATATAAGTATCATTGTGTCAACCACACATTCTTGTAGCTTTACAGACTGTCTGAAATCATGTAGTATAAGACCTTCAATTATTTCTCTTTTTCAGTATTATTTTGTCTAGGTCCCTCGCACATCCAAATATATTTTAGTCTGTTAATATTTACAAAAGAAAATATTTCTGAAGCTTGGAGTGGAATTGTAGTAAATCTGCAAATCAATTTGGGGAAAATTAACATATTAACAATATTGAATCTTCCATTCCATGAACATAAAATACCTTTCCATTTATTTAGATGCTCTCTCACTTCATGCAGCAATTTTTTGTAGTTGTAAGTATAAAAATTTTTTACATTTCTTATGTTTATGTATTTGATGCTATCATACATATTTTTTTCAGCTTCCAAATATTTGTTTCTGGTATACAAAAATATATTGTTGTACAGAGCTAGTATCTAGATACCTTGATTAATGTACTTACTATGTTTACAGATACATAGAGATTTTCTATGTATAAAATTATATCATCAGTGTATAATAGCAATTATTATTTTATTTAGTTGCTGATATAGACAAATTTACATTTATAATCTAGTTATTTGTTTTCTATTGTTTTGGGGTAATGTCATATTTATGTTTCGTATGGAGATGACAAATGCATCTTTTGCTTATTAGAGTACATCTTCACTTAATATTCTACCACATAACACACAAGGACCTTATAATAGTAAAATTGCATTTATCCACCTTCCTGCCTTCGTCTTATTGTTTATATTTTATCTCTACATGTTTTAAACTACATACCACTATTATTATTAGTGTTTTAAGCAATCATTAGTCTTAAATACATATATCTAAAATTTCCGGTAATGTTTATCTCTGAAGACCCCAGGCTTCCATCTGGAATCATTGCTCTTCAGTTGAAAGAAATTCAGTATCTCTTGTAGTGCTAGCTATTAATCACACATTTTCCCAAAATTGTTTTTATTGCACCTTAATTTTTTGGAATATATCTTCACTGGTTTATAATTCTGCTTTGTTATGTCAGGTTTTTAAATATTCTGTTACTTACTTTTCGTCTTCTTCTTCTTTTATTTATTGAACTATAGTTGGCACACAGTGTTACCTTAGTTTCAGGTGTACAACATAGTGATCCGCCAAGTCTTTATGTTGTGTTATTCTCACTACAAGTGTAGCTACCATCGGTCACCTTACAGTGTTATTATAATACCACTGGCTGTACTGCTTATTCTGTACCTTTCATGTCGGTAACGTTCATTCCATGAGCAGAAGCCAGTATCTTCCGCTGTCTTTTTGCCCATTCCGCCTATCCCTCTGAAAACTATCAGTTTCTCTGTACCTAGGGGTCTGTTTCTGCTTTTCTTTGTTCATTTGTTTGGTTTTTAGATTCCACATATGAGTCAATTGATGTGGTATTTGTCTTTCTGTGACTTTCTTCACTTAGCATAATACCTTTAGGTCCATCCCCACTGTCACAAATGGGAAGATCTCATCCTTTTTATGGCCGATTAATATTCCATTGTATGTACAGAATACATCTTCATTCATGTATCAATAGGCACTTAAGTTGTTTCTATATCTTGGCTATTGTAAATAATGTCACAATAAACATAGGGGTACATATATGTTTCTAAATTAGTGTTTTTGCTTTTTTGGGGTTAATACCTTAGTGGAATCATGGAATCATATAGTATTTCTGTTTTTATTTTTTTGAGGAATCTTCACACTGTTTTCCACAGTGGCTGCACCAATTGAGATTCCCAACAGTGCAAAAGAGTTACTTTTTCTGTATATCCTCTCCAATACTTATTTCTTGTCTTTTTGATTCTAGCCATTCAGACAGGTGTAATGAGATCTCTCATTGTGGTTTTCATTCACATTTCCTGATTATTAGGTCCTCTGCCCATGTTTTAGTTGCATTATTTGTTATTTTGGTATTGAGTTGTATAGTTTCTTTCTGTATTTTGGATATTAACCCCTTGTTGGATATACCTTTTGTAAATATCTTCTCCCATTGAGTAGGCTGCCTTTTCATTTGTGGATGGTTTCCTTTATAGTCTCAATAGTTGATTTTGCTTTTGCTTACCTTGCCTGAGGAGACATATCTAGAAAAATGTTGCTAAGGCCAATGTCCGAGACATTACTGCTTAGGTTTGTTTTCTTCTAAGAATCATATGGTTGTCGGTCTCACATTTAGGTCTTTAATCCATTTTGAATTCATTAATGTGTATGGTGTGAAGAGGGGTCCAGTTTCATTCTTTTTCATGTAATTCTCCAGTTTTCCCAGCACCATTTGTTGAAGAGACTGTCTTTTTCCCATTGTATATTCTTGTTTCCTCCTGCTAGTATATTAATTGACCATATAATTATGCATTTATTTCTGGGTTTTCTATTCTGTTCTATTGATTTATGTGTCTCTTTTTGTGCCAATGCCATAATGTTTTGAATATTACAGCTTTGCACTATAGTTTGAAATCTAGAATTGTGATACCTCCAGCTACGTTCTTCTTTCTCAAGATTGCTTTGGCTTTTTAGAGTCTTTATGATTCCATGCAAATTCTAGGATTATTTGCTCTAGTTCTGTGAAAAATGCTCTTGGTATTTTGATATGAATTGTATTGAACTTATAGATGACTTTGGGTCATATTGACATTTTAACAATATTAATTCTTCCAGTCCATGAGGTTATTAGTTCTTTCCATTTGTTCGTGTTGTCTTCAGTTCCTTTAATCAGGATAGATGATAGATGATAGATAGATAGAGTGTGTGTGTGTGTGTGTGTGTGTGTGTGTGTATGCGTGTGTTAAATGATTTTTGTTCTGAAAATTTTTGAGAGGTGCTGTGTATCTTTATGTATAGCCTGCCTGAAATTTTCTTTCAATCTGAAGATGTTTACATTCATATGTGGAAATCTCATCCATTATTCTTCACTTTATTTTCACCTGTGTCCCCTTTCTGGAATTCCTGTTATGAAAACTGGACCTCTTAAATCCATCCTCTGTGTTCCTTAAATTTTTCTTAGAGTTTGCTTCTCCTATCTTGCTGCTCTATATTTTGAGAAGTTTTTCAACAATTTTCCATGAAATTCTTCTGGAGTTTTTCTTGGCTTGTTTTTAATTTCATCATCTACAGTTTATTTCGGGATCTCTTTCTTGTTCTGATTTGGTTCTTTTATAGCTTTCCAATACTAATAAATTAAATATTATCTCACAACAGAGGATTCTAACTGAAATATTTTAATGTTCTTTATATTACCCAGATTATCCATTTCCACCAGAACCAGTTCTCCTGTTCATTCTGCTTAGAACCTCATCTCTCATTACGTGTTTCCTGAAATGCACAATGTTTCTTTGTTTTTCATTTATGTGAATTCATTCATTCAATAATTATTCATTGATCTGTTACCATGTGATAATCATTTTTCTAAGTGCTTAAAAATGCATTAGTTAGGATTTTCAAAAAAATAAAGATTCCTTCCCTCATTCAACTTACATTTAGAAGAAGTGGGAAGAAAGTGAGCAAGTATGGTAACCTAATTATACAGGATGTGACAAGATCATCAAATCTATTGTGAAAAAAAGAAAAAGCAGTGGACAATGAGAGACTATATTGTGTGGGTTGGATAATTTTAAATTATAATATGATGATAGCTACACTGAGAAATAACATTGAGAAATAACATTTAATAAGAATTATTTGGCCAAGGAAGGCCATTGGATACCTGATGGCAATGAAAAGGCCCAGGGAAGAGAGCATTCCAGGCATGATCGAGGAACAGCAAAGAGGGCCAGTGGTCAAATAATTTGGATCAGAGTAGGCTGGTCCAACTTAGAGAGCCATAGGTGATTGAAAGCATTAGAGGATCTGGTTCTGTATTACTAAGAGATATATAGATCTTTATAATGATTGTCTTTTGAGTGAAATGGAAAGTCACTGAAAAGTTTGGGAAATGGCATAATATGTATTACATATTTTGACAAATCACTACAATGAGACAAATTAGATAGTATAAGAGAAAGAGTAGAGTAACTGCAATGTCCACATTTGTTTGTTTTGGCTTTTTAGCTATACATTGGTCATAAGCAACTGGTAGAATGATGTAGAAGACTGGGGTGGAAGAGGCCTAAGCGGTATGTCAAGAATTCAGTTGATGACATGTTAATTTTGAGATGCCTATAACACACATTATTTAGGCAGTTGGTTATGGGAATCTGGAGTTCGGGAGAGTTCTGTGCTGCAGATAAAAATTTGGGAGGCATCAGCATGGACAAAGCATCAAATCACTTAATTTGCCAAAAAAGTATATATACTACATTTATTTCCCTTAAAAGAAACTAAGTTACTATTTTGCAGTTTAACAGTTCAAAGTTTTGCTAACTAGAATAATTGATATCATGCCTAAATTTAAAGAAATACCAGTATATGGTTGTAAATATACATTTAAAATAATTTACATAGTCTTTTGGTATTTGGATAGATAGAATTGAAGTCAACTAAACAGAAGCTTACTTCTCTTTAGTATACATAAAGGCAGAAAACACCAATTGGCAATAATAGCCAGTCAGTATTATATCTAATTAATAACCCTTGTATCAGTGTACATTCTCTGAATGCATTTGAACTATAAAAGTTGCAGAAGATCCAAAACTTAGAAAGTATAATTACTTCGAGCTTTGCATGTTTCTTATGTAACTTTGGTAATTATGTTCATGGCTTGAAGAGTGCTGTAGGTGAGTTCATTTTTTAAACTGGCACCATATTATTTTTCTCTAAACTTTTTAATATTAATGACTCATTAATAAGCACTGTCTGTATGAAAAAAAAAATCAAAGCTAATTTTTAAGAACTTCCTCCTGGTCATTTTCAATTTTTTCTGATGTGCTTATTTAGTCTTTCTGTTGGACTTGTTTCATTTTACTTCCTTGACTAAATTATAAAAATTTTGCTAGTGTCAGGTAAGAAGTAAAAGGAAGATAATGGGGAAAATCAATTAATAATGTTAAAACCTTATAACAAAACACTAGATTTTATACAGAGAAGTCAGAGATTAAGACCATTCTTCGTAGATGATGGTGATACCATCTCATCAACAGTTTGAAGTTTCTAAAAGTATGTACCCTGGACAATCTTCAGCTAACTCAACTAGGGTGTTTGTTAAAAATGCAGATTCCCTAATTCTTCCCTAAGTGTTAATCTGTGCATTTGAGGAGAGGGTTTGTTGAACCTGGGAATCTACGTTTTATTTTTTACATTTCGAGAAATGCTGTTGGAACATTTTATAGTTGATAAATTATTTTTACTATTTATTTTACCATCACAATACCTATATGCAACAGTCTGAGCAGGTGCTATTATCTCCCAGTTTACACTTGAAAATACAGGCTCAAAAAGGTTAAGAGATTCTTCAATACACAGAACAAAGGGAAGGGGGCAGGGGATGGGCTAGATGGATGATGGTCATTAAGGAAGGCAGTTGTTGGAATGAGCACTTGGTGTTATATGTAAGAGATGAATCACTAAATTCTACTCTTGAAACAATTATTACAATACATCTTAACTAACTTGGACTTAAATTAAAGGAAATTAAATTTATGGTAAAGTAAAAGCTTCAAAACTCATATTCCAGTCTTTTGTCATGAAACAACTGAAAGAAAGAAAAATTATGGTGCTTATGTTTGATTTTTATTTTCCTCATATATGAAATATGCATTCTTATACTGGATATTTAAACTTTACGTTTCTCAACTTCCTTAGTTTATTTCATGATCTGGATTCTGGAAAAAAAAATACAAACAAAGAACCAACAAACAAAACATCAAACCTCCGAGATGAGAATTTCTGTGCAGTAATTTATTAAAGAATTGCTCCCAATAAGAAGTAAGGGCTGGCTGAAGGACTAAGAAGTGGAAAAAGCTAGGGCTGTGATTACAGAGAAAGTGCTAGCATCTCTCTGACCCACATGGAGTCAGTTTGTCCTGACTCAAGTAAGGGAGCTGGGCTAGACTATCTGCCCTAGTCATTGACTCTGAACCATCCCAGGAGAGACATAAAATCCTAGCATTTTGCTTTCTATGCAGGCAAAGTAGTTGTCATAGCCCTGTGGCAGCCTCCAAAGTCACAGATGCAGGCTGTTAAAGGCAAGCAAACATAGAAGCTGAGGAAATATGGGTTATTTAAAAATAAACATGCTATTAAGACAACACTGCAGATTCCACTATCAGTAAATACAGTTTACTAGTAATTAGTCCTGGGGTGATTCACTCTATCTCATTTAATTCTTTTTTAATTCCATTTTTCATTTTTAATGTAAACAGTTAATAGTAGTTTCTGCCTTGCATTCTTGTAGTATTGTTGACTGGATCAAAGAGAATAATGAATACTTTACAGTACTGTGTAAAAATAAAGTGCTATCCCCATGCAAGATATTCTTTAATTTTAAAGAGATACTCTTTTATTATTGAAGAGATATTTTATAAAAACTCTTTGCCGTGGTTCATATGTCTGAAACCTTTGTTCTTTCTGCAAGCAAGCTAAATAAGAATCCTTGAATATAGCTGTTCTCTGATAGTAATGGTGAATGTGGTCCTGATTTTAATATTTAAACAACCTAAGATGACTACAAGTACAATGTTAGTGATTTACCAGTTAAATTTTGAATCAAAAGACCTCAGGCATTTCTGCTTCTATCACAGTATTGTTGAATCTTTCAACAGTAACAGCAACAACAAAAAAAAAATTGGTAATTCCTTAGATATTTTGAACTGTGCATTTCATAAATAGGCTGGTAATGTGAAATTTCTCTAATCAAATCTAGCATTTATAATAGCTCAAAAATAGACCATACCCATATATGTCATTGAATAAAATGTTTTCTAATGCAAATATTTTCTTAAATGTTCTCATAGAAAATTTATGGCAATAAGAATTGAACATTATAGAATACTCACAGATCCACATAGAAATGCCATGTTCCACTTAAGATGTTAAAGTTCATGTCCTTGAATATGTTTCCAATTTAACAGCATAGAAAGTAAATTCTGCATAGGTAATGCCACACGAAGCAAGAATGCATTTTATAATCCATCAAAATAGTCACAAGTTGTGAAGGCTGTCTTCATTATGTATAGCCTAATGGTCTTAATTTTTCAAATAACTGTGGGGATTAGAAGTAGAATCAATTCACACGTATTTTAGGCAAGTATCTCTGAGTAATGCCATATTTTCAACTTAGTTCAAAAGGATCAAAACTTTTTTGAGTTTTACAAATAAAGTTGTGTTGGCTCTGTTGGTATTGTTGGAAGCTGTACTGTGAACATGCAGTGTGACAAAAGCCAATTAAAAAGGAACATTCTCATGGACATCCTTGTCAGTGACATTCATACTTTTAGGAAGTCTTGGGTGCAGAAAATTGTTGACTTAAGTAAAAGCTTAATTTGTTCCATTGGACTCTGGGTTTTTTCTCTGTCTAAAACTAGAAATGAAATTTTGTCTGTAATAAATGCAGAGGAACTTGAAAAACTTAGCCATCTAGGATTCAAAAAAGTGTCCTTGGTTCTCTTTTCTCTTTCTTCTGTAGAAGGGCAATATGATCTGATTAATGTTTCATACAACTCTAGCTACTACATAGAAAATAAGAGGTGCTCAACCTTGGAGTCTCTGTTTATGGCCCTAAAATTGCTTTTGGTTCCGAACTTTGCCTTTCAAAATCCCCCAAGGTTAAATTCAAATGTAACTCCTTTAAGTCTTCCTAAGTTTCTTATAGCAATTAGTCATTTCTCATGTATTTTATTCCACATATTATGTACTAGTCTTCTCTTTCTCTGAGGAGAAACCTTTCATATACTGTGTCCTTTTGTATCCTTGTCCTTGGTAGTACTTTCTGCAAAAGTGTTCAATAAATCCTTGAGTAAAATAGAAATGAAAATATTATTTGTACTGGAAATTCTCAAAGAATTTTGTGAGTTCTAACACTTAATATGTGAATGAGATTCTAAAGTCATTTCATATGCTGAAACTAAAATCCACCCTTATTCATGATATCAACTCTACATAACTCTACATATCTTTGAAGTCCTTGTTGCGGGCACCTGTTGACCTTCCCCAATTTGGGGGGAAATAAAAGAAAAAACAAACTCCTAAAAGGAAACCCAAACAACATCTATGTTCTAAGTTAAAGCCTTTCCTTCCACAATTTCTTTTGCTCTTGAGACTTTTTCTAGTAATACCTAGAGATAATATTTTTAGATACCCCAGTTATAAGTAGGATGTTTAGTGTTTTCTTGCTATAAGATCAATGCTTTCTGTATACTTATTAAAGATTTCAGGATGCCCATCTTCTTTCACAGTAACCAACTTTTAGATTTTCCAATGTACCATTCTTTCTCTCAACTTTGATTTTGTAGGTGTGCTTCCTTCTGGCACTCCACCATTCATACAACCCTCTCTTTTTGTAGATGGCCCCCATTAGTTTTTCATGACTTAGCTCATGTACCACTTTCTTACCCCAGAAGTTTCCCTTATTCACCCGATCCCAACTTGTACTGCACCTAATCAGTAGTCTTAATCCAATGCCATTGTATTGCAATTGTCTAGGTACTTCATGATCTTATTTCTGAATCTTACTTCCATAAGTCACTTAAAAATAAAAGTCATTTTATATTTACTGCCAGAACCTAGCCAAATGCCTGAAAACTCATAGGGGCTAAATCTTATGAAGTAAGAATACTTTTGTTTGAGAGGCACCTGAGTGACTGGGTCACTTGAACATCTGACTCTTGATTTCACCTCAGGTCATGATCTCATGGTCATGGGATCGAACCCCACAAAAGGCTCTGTGCTGAGCATGGAGCCTGCTTGGGATTTGTCTCTCTCTCTCTGCCCCTCTCCCAACTCGTGTGCATGTACTCTATCTCTGTAAAATTTAAAAAAAAAAAAAATTTTTTTTAAGAATACTTTTGTTTGACAGAAAGGCAGTAACAAAAAATCCCTTTTTGTTATTCTTAGAATTGAGATATCTATGCTAGGACAATGTCTCTTAATTTGTATTGATCACACCTTTTTCTAAAGAAAATGCTGACATTAAACCAATTGGCCAACGATTCCTGTCTATGGATATAAACACTGTTGGTATATATTCATGTCAGGAAAAAGCAGCATGTGATTCAAATGTCAATGGCACCGACCTTGCCAGGTATCGATTTTATCTATTTCACTAAAATTTTGGTAGGCTTGCTAAATTATACAATTAATTTTGTACCCAAATCATGGGATGTTGATACAGCGGTAGTATACATATTGAGAATTTCATGGTAGTTATTTATGTTGGTATGAGTTTCCTGATCATAAACTTTCTTTTCATAGGAAAATACAGTTATTTCAAATGAGAATCACAAACTGCCTTCTTCTTCACTGAATGAAGGAAATTTAGGAATTGTTCACATAAATACAGGCTCTAAAATAAATTTGCTGATTCACTTCATTCTGTCCCATATATGATTAATATAGCCGATGCAAAGCCACTCCACTTTATCATGGACATCTACACCTAGGGCTCTAGAGAAAGTCTTTAAGAAGCACTGATCATGAATCTATATTAATCTTCTGGACCGCTAAAGGGAATTTTGACTTGTGGCACAGTCCTTTACAAAATGACTCCAACTGCTTCTGTTTTTCAAAGCCTATGGCACTACATCTCAGATCTATTTTAGTTGTAATGAACACATAGATCTCTAGACACCATTATTTTAGCATGAAGTCTGAATATAATGTTGGATTGAAGCCCTATGGTTGTTGGCATTATTGCATTGTCAAGGATATTGTCAAAATGGAAGAAGAGCACCAATTAAGAAGTCTGCTCTCATTACTGAAGATGAGTGGCTTAAAAGACTACTGTACTGGTAGGGGAAAGTAAAAGTTAAACTAGAACACCTTTAAAGTGAGTCTGAAAAAATAACTTTGATTCAGATTCCGTAACCAAGGGTTACTTTTAAGAAGTGATATGTAAATGCCACTAAAAACTGGAATGACCAAATTGGAATGCTCCTAGTCAAAAAGGAAATCACTAAACAGTATAACAAGATTCCCGGCAGTCAAACCATGCAAGCAGTTCTTGAGAGCCGACTGTATTCTGTTCTCTAATCCCAGTTACTTTCCTGGATTGTAGCTTTTGCAATTTCCTTAACATATGTCCCTGGTAGACCTGAAGCTATGTGCTTTATGACACTGATTTCTTCTATACTCATCTTAAACATGTTACTTTGTCCATTCTTGCCTCAGTATCCTGATATACACACCTCTGATTAAGAATGTGGTCTTTTTACCTGAAGCTTCCATTAGTGCTTAGAAAATGTTCCACTGTGCAAATGTTAGACAAAAAAATGTTTTAAGTCAATTATCCTGTGCTTGACAGATCACCAGACCAAGAATAATCTTCATGTGTATAACAGGATCATGAAAAAGGTGGCTACATGAAGCTGTCTTAGGCAGTAAAATATATATTTAAAGTAAAAAATAAAAGCAATTCCCTAACTAAGTATTATCATCAGTTTAACTTAAGAAACAGAGCTGCGGGGGAGGGGGCACGTGGGTGGGTCAGTCAGTCAAGGGGCCCACTTCGGCTCAGGTCATGATTTCAAGGTTCAGGGGTTCGAGCCCCGCATTGGGCTCTGTGCTGACAGCTCAGAACCTGGAGCCTGCTTTGGATTCTGTGTCTCCCTCTCTCTCTCTGCCCCTCCCCTGCTAGTGCTCTGTCTCCCTCTCTTTCAAAAATAGATAAACATTTAAAAAATACAAAAAAAAAAAAACCTTAAAAAAGAGAGAAACACAACTATGAGGGCACCTGGATGCCTCAGTGAGTTGAGCATCTGACTTCACCTTTGTGCTGTCGGCACAGAGCCAGCTTCACATCCTCTGTTCCCCTTTCTCTCTGTCCCTTCCCCACTTGGGCTTTCTCTCTCAAAAATAAATCTTAAAAAAAAGAGAGAGAGAGAGAGAGAGAGAACTAGGGACTCACAAAGGATAGGTAATTAGACAATAAGTAAAAGAGCTCATTTTAATTACTGCCAACACTTTTCATAATATTTTTCAATGATTTGAAAATTCATATTCAATGGATATAGTTTTTACCTTAATGAAAATCTTTTTTTTTTTCCTAATCATTAACTGCATATGGAAAAGTGGATGATTTGGGGTATGAGATAATATTTTCTAATAAAAGTAGTGTGGTAATTTTTGTTTTATGGTGTTAATGCAGTATTCCAAAGCACCAAATAAACAGGAGTATTTCTGTGAAGCTCATCAGTTTTATTCAGATGTGCGATGCAAAAATACTCAGGAAGCCTATGCAGCAGTATTATACACAGGGCCGAGTAAAATGAAGTTTCAAGCACTCACGTGAAAGACTAAAACATTTTTTAATTTGAAGATTTTTTTTAAGAATCAAGTTTTTGTTGTTTTTTTTTTTAAGAATAAAGGTTTTTTTTGTTGTTGCTCTTGTGGTTGCTTTCCTTTGTTTTGTTTTGTTTACTGAATGAAAGAAAGCCTTAGTTGCAGACATACTGGATTACTGCTAAGCCATCACCAGCCATTTCTCCTGGGCAGAGACCTTGTATTAAACAGTGAGTAAGTATGAAGCAAATCCACCCATCTCCAACAAATCTCTCTTTGAAGGATAACATTTTAGGCCAAAAAAAAAAAAAGGTACCTAAAGAAAATAACTAGAAGGCTTTCTTCTAGAAGCCTGAAAAAATAAGACAGAGATCTATAGTTACTTAAATCAGGACCATGGCAGTATGAAATAAAGTCACACAGGCCTACCAGTTTAGAGATTGAATGTAAATTGAAGGAACGTTGTTCATATTTCTAAGCTTGGGGTTAAGGTATCAGGGTAATGCCAGTCTTCTAGTATGAATTTGGAAGCTTTCCCTCCTCTTGTATTTTTTGGAATAGTTTTAGAAGAATAGGTATTAAATCTTCCTTAAATATTTGGTAGAATTCACAAATGAAGCCATGTGATCCTCTACTTTTTTTTTGTTGGGAGTTTTTATATTATTGATTCAGTTTCATTGCTAATAATCAGTCTGCTGAAAATTTCTTCTTGATTCACTTTTAGAAGTTTATATGTTTCTAGGAATATATCCACTTCTTGTAGGTTGTCCAATTTGTTGGCATATAATTTTTCATAATATTCTGTCAGAATCTTTTGTATTTCTGTGGTATCTGTTGTTACTTATCTCCCTCATTTAAGATTTTATTTGAATTTCCTTCCTTCCTCCTTTCCTTCCTTCCTTCCTCCCATCCTCCCTTCCTTCCTTCCTGCCCTCCCTCCCTCCCTCCCTTTCTTACTTGCTTTCAAGTTTGTCTTAAGGTTTATAGATTTTGTTGATCTTGTCAAAGAACCTTTTCCTGGTTTTATGGATCCATTCCATTCCGTTTATTTTGGTCTCCATTTCATTTATTTCTGTTCTAATCTTTATTATTTCCTTCCTTCTATTGGTTTTGGGCTTTGTTCTTATTTTTCTAGACCCTTTAGGCATAAGGTTAGGTTGTTTAACATTTTTCTTGATTCTTTAGGTAGATCTGTAATGCTGTCATCTTCCCTCTTAGAAAAGCTTTTGCTTCATGCCAAAGATCTTGGACCATTGTGTTTGGACCTTGTATTTTTAAATTTCCTCTTTGGTGATTTGGTTGACCCCCTAGTTGTTTAGGAGTACTTTATTCAGCTTCCATGTGTTTGTGTTCTGTCCAGACTTCTTCTTGTGATTGGTTTGTAGGTTCACACCATTGTGGTTGGAAAAGATGCATGATATGATTTCAGTCTTTTTTAATTGTTGAGATTTGGTTTTGGTTTTTTGTTTGTTTTTATGGCCTAATGTGATCTATTGTGGAGAATGTTCTATATGTACTTGAAAAGAATCTGTTTACTCCTGTTTTGGGATGGAATATTCTGAACCTATCTATTAGATCTGGTCCACTGTGTCATTCACAGTCGCTGTTTCCTTATTAATTTTCACATCAATGGATAGATAATCCAGACTGGGGTGTTAAGACCCCCTACTATTATTATATCACTGCCAATTTTTTTTATCTCTTTATTCTATTAATAGTAGCTTTATGTTTTTGGGTGTTTCCGTGTTGGGTGCGCAAATTCTTATAATGGTTATATCTTCCTGTTGGATTGTTCCCTTTATGACTATGTAGTGTCCTTCTTTGTGTCTTCTTACAGTCCTTGTTTAAAGTCTATTTTGTCTAAAAGAAGTATTGCTACCCAGGCTTTTTTTTTTTTTTTTTTTTTTTTTTTGCTTGCATCTGCATGATCAATGCTTTTTCATCCCTTCACTTTCAGTCTGCAGGTGTCTTTAGATCTGAAGTGAGACTTTTGTAGGCAACATACATGGGTATTGTTTTCTTATCCATTCAGTCACCTTGTGTCTTTTGATTAGAGGATATAGTCCACTCACTTTCAAAGTAAGATAGGTATGTACTTTTCGCCATTTTTTTACTTGTTTACAGATTGAAACCTGTATTTTCATACTAACATAAAAATAATATTCATTGAATTTTTTTAAAAACTGATGCTGTCAAGGGCAATAGTAAAATAGTACACAGTGGGAGCAGTAGAAAAGTAAATTTTATCAGTTTAGGATACAAATTAAAGTATATACCCTATGAATAGAAAGTAAAGAAATCAAATGCAATGACTGAAACTGAGATCTGTAGAAGCTTATTGAAGATGGACTTACTGTCCTAGTGCTTTAGTCACTATTCAAGGTGATCACTAGAGTTAGGCAGACATTTAATAAATATACCTCACAATTACTGATGATTTACCATGTGAGAATATTTGTTTTACATTCACCTAATCCTTACAATCACCTTGTGGCAAAGGTGCTATTATTAATCTCATTTGACAGATGAGAAAGAGTCTGAGTGAATTGTCCAAAGTCACAGAGAGAGTAGTAAGTAGTAAAGCCAGGCTTCTAATAGTGTAATACATTGCTCATGCTCTTAGCCACTACTTAATTCTGTAACCCAGGAAGTTACTGTGTAGCAAGGGAGAGGGAATTTTAACGTGGAAGATTCCTTTTGGTATAATTGGGCTATCAAACAAAATAAGATACAGATTTAGGAGAAGCATTGAAGTAATTTTGAGATTTTTCTCTAAATTATTAAAACACATTGCATATCATCAGTGGCTTTCAGATTTTTAAAACAAACCAAGTGAATTCTCATTGTATAAAGCATATACAAAAAATATACATATAAACAAAAATAAAAACTGGAGCTTTCTACTTGGGGTAGTAAGCACGGAACCTTGCATAATACCTCAAAATCTGCCCCCTAGACTCTTTCAGCTTCAAACCTCAGAAGAACCGTAGGATTCTCCAGAACACAATTTGAAACTCTCTGGCAAATAGACTCAAGTACTTGGGAAAGATCTTTAAGACCATTCCACCATTGTTGCTTCAGTGTCCCTCTAACATCTCAGGTGCCTATGATTTATTAAATAAATTAATGGGAAGGGCTGTATTAGAGAACAACCCAAATACTAGCACAGTCACAACTGCAAAGTTGGGAGAAGTAACCCTCAATTTCCACACGGGTGTGATAGGATGATAATCTTACCTGAAACTTTCAGGGTAACAATAAGGATTAGAATAGTGCACATACAGTACACATCAATGCAATGCCCAGTACAAAGGAGATAACAGCAAAAGGTAGCTGCTATTTTTGTCATCATTACAATTGGCATGTATTTCTTCAAAATACAATGATCTGAGCCCGAAATGCACTATACATTTTGCTCAATTTTCTTTGATGAATGGCCAACTGTTACTTTGCTGTCCTTGTGTTCTACTGCTTTTAAGATGAATGTAAGAATTCAATTGGATTTCTCCAGGAGGGCATGAACAAAAAGAGCGCACCAAATATATTAAGGTAGAATCAGTTTGACATGGGTTATCTCCCTGTGAGTTAAGAATACATTTTTATCATTGTGCTCAGAGAAATAGTTAGTAAATGCCTTGATAACTCTAGTTGAAAAAAAACTGAGATTCTTAGGAGAACTGAAATGCTACACCAGATAAGAAATTATATTAGTTGCCTAGAATAGTAACAGGAGGTGCTTTTATTCAGCAAAGTGCTGTTGGAGCCTATCTGCCACTGGGTTTACAACGTGTCAGGGGTTGGCTAGCAAACTGGTAGGATGGGCTAGCAAGGATATATTTGCAGCAAGGATTGGGGAGTTTCCTAGGGGAGAAGTCATTCTCAGCAAAGAAGTAATAGGACACATAAGCTTGGCCCAGCAACAAAGAGTTAGTCAACAGAGGGAAAGGAAATCATGAGTTACAGTATGTTATTTTTCCCAAGATGTGCCTTTTGGCCTAATTCCAAATAAACTCCTATCTCCATGTAATAAAGAGGGAAAAGAAGAATACTGAAGTGCTGACAGAAAGCTTTGTTGCCAAAGGATCTATAAAACCTAGATATCATAAGAATATTTACATATTCCTTTTATATATTTACATACTCACCTAAGTATCATAAGGATATTTAAATAGTAATTAAAATATTCAAAATAATAGGCAATCAACTTTCAACAGGCAAAGCCATTCTCTTAATTTTTGCAGAAATACAATAAGGTTGTTTTTCACTAAAGCATTCACACACAGTTTTGCCATCTTCAAAGTCCCCACAACAAAACTGCAAGAAGTAACTACTTGGTGGTGGCTAGTGGAAGCTGAATAGAATGGGAGAAGCTACAATATCAGATGTTTTGTAGCAGCCAAGAGGATTGGGGTGTAAAATTGAGGGATAGTCTCTGGAGAATCCAGCAAACAATGTAGAGAAAGGACATTTTTGAGGGGCAAAAAAGATGTTTTAACCATAGGGCAAGTGCTAGCAAAACATGGATCATGTGAATGGGTAGATGTTCTATATGTAGAAATAACCTCCTGGATAGAGCTTACTTCTCCTAGGTTCTGCTGTTTTGGGATCCAGGGTGTTCTAGATACTCTTAGAGCTGAAACGGGATGATGTTGCATTTTGTCAATTGTGCCAATTTGTGGTTCCACAGTGGGGAAACCTATCCTGTCCACAGGAGGAGTACAACATTCCCTTTTCTCATAGGTAAAATGTGAGTAGAGCCTTCTAGAACTGCCAGAGTGTGTCATCTTCCACCAGCTACATTAAAAAGAAGATAGATAGAGCTGATACCTTATTTTGATTCACAAGATTGCTGCTTTGTTTGCCAAAATAATGAATGTGCTGAAGATGAAAATGTGCCTCTCAGATCTTCCACCACAGGAAATATAATTAACTGGCCCCCAGTGATTCTCTCTGAAATTCACCAGTGAGTTAGTGTCAACACCATACTTCTGACAGGCTGCTTTCCACTAATAATGGAGCTTGGCAGGTACATTGAGAAAGACACTCCTGAGAGATACAGGATTATGGTAATGGGCACATTGGCTTCAAGACTCTTTATCAACTTTGCCAAAATTATCTTAGAACTCTGCTCTAGTCACGTCGCCTGGGTAGCTCTGTCGGTCAAGCATCCAACTCTTGATTTTGGCTCAGCTTTTGATCTCATGGTTAGTCTCAGCATACAGCGTGGAGCCTTCTTGGGATTTTCTTTCTTTTCCTGTCTCTCTGTTCGTCCCCCGCTCATTCTCTTTCTTTTTCAAAATAAATAAATTAACCTAAAAAAAAAAAAAAAAAAGAACTCTGCTCTAGTCTTAATGCCTCTCTTCCCCCACCTTCCTTCTTCCTCCTCTCCCACATAGGAGTGAATCTCCTTCATGGTCTCATGGCATTTCTCTTTTATCCCTCCTCCCCCCAGTATTATTGAGATGCAGTTAAGATACATCACTGTATAAGGTATACAGCAATAATGACTTGATTTACATAGACTGTGAAATGATTATCACAATAAGCTTACTGACCTCCATCATCTCCTATAAATAGAAGAAAAGAAAGCAAAAAAAAAGAAAGGAAATTTCCTTTTGAAAAAAACTACCAGGATTTAGTATCTTTTTTTTTTTCATTTATTTATTTTTGAGGCAGAGAGAGAACATGAACAGGGAAGGGTCAGAGAAAGAAGGAGACACAGAATCTGAAACAGGCTCCAGGTTCTGAGCTGTCAGCACAGAGCCCAACACGGGGCTCGAACCCACAGACCGCGAGATCATGACCTGAGCTGAAGTCGGACGCTTAACCGACTGAGCCACCCAGGCGCCCCAGGATTTAGTATCTTAATAACCTTCATACATAGATCATGTTAAGTACAGCTGTCATGCTATACATTACATACCTGTTACTTACAGTTTCTTAATTAAAAAAATTTTAAATTTACTTATATTGGGGGGGGGGCGTGGCAGAGCAGAGAGAAAGAATCCCAAGCAGGCTCCATACTGTCAGCACAGAGCCCAACTCAGGGCTCAAACTCACTAACCATGAGATCATGACCTGTGCTGAAATCAAGAGCCAGATGCTTAACTGACTGAACCACCCAGGTGCCCCACTTATCTATATTTTAACTGGAGGTTTATACACTTTGACCACCTTTCTCTCATTGCTCTTCCTAACCCCCTGTGATAACCCCAAATACAATCTCTATGAATTTTTGTTTTTTTGATTCCACATATAAGAGAGATCACACAATATTTGTCTTTCTCTGACATTTCATTTACCATAATGCTGCCAGGGTCCATCTACAGTAGCACTAATTTCAGGATTTCCTTAGTTTTTTTGTTTTTTTTTTTTGTGTGTGTTTTTTTGTTTTGTTTTTAATAGTTGGGTAATGTTGTATATACACCACAACTTCTTTATACGTTTATCTATTATGGACATTTAAGTGGTTTCCATGTCTTGGTATTATAAATAATGCTATGACCATGGGAAAGTAGATATCCCTTTTCAGTTAGTGTTTTCATTTACTTTGGATATATTACTTGAAGTAGAATTCTTGGATCATATAGTAATTCGTTTTTTTAATTTTTGAAGATCCTCCATACTATTTTTCATGGTGGCTGTACCAATTTACGATCCCAACAGAAGTGTATAAGAATGTATTTTCTCCACCTCTTCACCAGCCTTTGTTATCTCTTCTGTGCATATATGTATGTATTTGTATGTATATTAAGTGAGGTATAGTTGATATATTAGCTTCAAGTATACAACATAGTGAATTGACAATTACATACATTATGAAATGTGCTCATTATGATAAGTGTATTGTTACCATCAGTTGCCATACAGAGTTACTAACAGGGGCATCTAGAAGGCTGATTTTTTTTTTTTTTTTACACCAGCCAGGGGTTTAATATAAATACAACCACCATAGAAAAACCCAAAATCACACATACACCATAACCAGAATGTCAAGTAGTGGGGACAAAAGGCAGATTTCTGACCCTCTGGCTCATCCAGTCCCCAAATAAAATTAACAAACATGAAAAATCAAGAAAATAAGAAGATTCATACTAAGCTGTGGGAGGGAGAGAAGGAGTATTTGTGTGCGTATCACACAGAGAATGGCCAAGGATTACCATGGAGTCAGGTTAGACCCTGGGCTGGGATGGGGAGAGCAAGGTCCCTCACCACAATTTAGCCAAGCCTGAGTTGTCCCAGGTACGCTAAACCCCACCCCAGCTTGGAGGCTGTGTCAGAGGTAGGGCAGGGACCATGCTCCTCCCCTTTCAGGGATATATAACTTCTTCCTTGCTGATTTGATGCCTTTTCTTTCTTTTTATTCTGTTTGCTGGAGATGTGACTTCCAATACCAGGCTCAATAAAACTAGCAAGAGTAGACATTCTTGTCTTGTTCCAGATCTTAGAGGAAAAGCTTTTCAATTTTTACCATTGAGTATGATGTTAAATGTGGGCTTATCATATATAGCTTTTGTTATGTTGAGGTATCTTCCTTCTAAACCCACTTTATTGAGTGTTTTTACCATGGACGGATGTTGAATTTTGTGAAATGCTTTCTCTGCATCTGTTGAAATGACCATATGGTTTTTATCCTTCATTTTGTACATGTGAATAATCATGTTGATAGATTTCTATTAAACCATCCTTTTTTCCTGGAATTAATTCCACTTGATTTTGGTGAATGATTCTTTTACTGTATTGCATTTGGTTTGCTCTTATTTTAGGGACTTTTACATCTGTCTTCATCAGGGTATTGCTCTGTAGTTTCCCTTTTTTTATAGTATTTTTTTTTGGTTTTGTTATCAGGGTAACAAAGGCCTCATAGGATGAGTTTGGAAGCTTTCATTCTTCTGTTTTTTGCAATGGTTTGAGAAGAATATGTATTAACCTTTCTTTAATTTTTAAATATTTTATTTAAATTCCTGTTAACATGGCACGTAATATTAGTTTCAGGTGTATAATATAGTGATTCACCAGTTCCATACAACACCCAATGCTCATCACAAGTGTATTCCTTAATCCCCATCACCTATTTAACCCATCCACTTGCCACCACCTCTAGTAACCATGTTCCTCTTTATAGTTAAGAGTCTCTTTCTTGGTTGGCCTCTCTTTTTTTTTCTCTTAGCTAACTTGTTTTGTTTCTTAAATTACACATAAGAGTGAAATCATACAGTGTTTGTCTTTCTCTGACTTTGCTTACCATAATATTCTCTAGCTCTATCCATATCATTGCAAATGGCAAGTTTTCATTTTTTATGGCTGAGAAATAGTCCATTGGCTATATACCACATGTACATATGTTTTCATTTTAATTCCAGTTAGATAAAATACTTCTTTAAACATTTGGTAGAATTCACCGGTAAAACCATCTAGTCCTGAAGTTTTGTTTGTTGGGAGTTTTTTGATTACTGATTTAATTTCATTACTAGTAATTAGTCTGTTCAGATTCTCTATTTCTTCCTGACTCACTTTTGGAAGAATGTACGTTTCTAGGAATTTATCCATTTCTCCTAACTTCTCCAATTGTTTGCATACAATTTTTCATAGTAGTATCTTACATCATTGTATTTCTCTGATGTATGTTGTAACTTTTTTTATTATTACTAAATATAATTTATTTTCAGATTGTTTTCCATACAACACCCAGTGCTCATCCCAACAGGTGCCCTCCTCAATGCCCATCGCCCACTTTCCCCTCTCCTCCACCCCCCATCAACTGTCAGTTTGGTCTCAGTGTTTAAGAGTCTCTTATGGTTTGCCTCCTTCCCTCTCTGTAACTTTTTTTTCCCCACTTACCCCCACCCTGGTTCTCTGTTAAGTTTCTCAGGATCCAAATATGAGTGAAAACATATGGTATCCGTCTTTCCCTGCCTTATTTCACTTAGCATAATACCCTCCGGTTCCATCCACTTTGGTGCAAATGGCCAGATTTCATTCTTTCTCATTGCCAAGTAGTATTCCATTGTATATATAAACCACATCTTCTTTATCCATTTGTCAGTTGATGGACATTTAGGCTCTTTCCATCTTTTGGCTATTGTTGAAAGTGCTGCTATAAACATTGGGGGTACAAATGCCCCTATGCATTAGCACTCTTGTATCCCTTGGGTAAATTCCTAGCAGTGCTATTGCTGGGTCATAGGGTAGATCTATTGTTAATTTTCTGAGGAACCTCCACACTGTTTTCCAGAGCAGCTGCACCAGTTTGCATTCCTATCATCAGTGCAAGAAGGCTCCCATTTCTCCACATCCTCTCTAGCATCTGTAGTCTCCTGATGTGTTCATTTTAGCCACTCTGACCAGTGTGAGGTGGCATCTCAGTGTGGTTATGATTTGTGTTTCCCTGGTGAGGAGTGATGTTGAGCATCTTTTCATGTCTGTTGGCCATCTAGATGTCTTCTTTAGAAAAGTGTCTATTCATGTCTTCTGCCCATTTCTTCATTGGATTATTTGTTTTTTGGGTGTGGAGTTTGGTGAGTTCTTTATAGATTTTGGATATTAGCCCTTTGTCCGATATGTCATTTACAAATATCTTTTCCCTATCCATCAGTTGCCTTTTAGTTCTGTTGATTGTTTCCTTTGCAGAAGGTTTTTTTTTTTTTTTTTTATCCTGATGAGGTCCCAATAGTTCATTTTTGCTTTTAATTCCCTTGCCTTTGGAGATGTGTCATGTAAGAAATTGCTGCAGCTGAGGTAAGAGAGGTTTTTTTCCTGCTTTCTCCTCTAGGGTTTTGATGATTTCCTGTCTTACATTCAGGTCCTTCATCCATTTTGAGTTTATTTTTGTGAATGGTGTACAAAAGTGGTCTAGTTTCATTTTTCTGCATGTTGCTGTCCAGTTCTCCCAGCACCATTTGTTAAAGAGACTGTCTTTTTTTCCGTTGGATATTCTTTCCTGCTTTGTCAAATATTAGTTGGTCATACATTTGTAGGTCCAATTCTGGAGTGTCTATTCTATTCTTTTGGTCTGTGTGTCTGTTTTTGTGTCAATACCATACTGTCTTGATGATTACAACTTTGTAGTAGAGGCTAAAGTCTGGGATTGTGATGTCTCCTGCTTCGGTTTTCTTCTTCAATATTACTTTAGCTCTTCGGGGTCTTTTGTGGTTCCATACAAATTTTAGGATTGCTTGTTCTAGCTTGGAGAAGAATGCTGGTGCAATTTTGATCAAGATTGCATTGAATGTGTAGATTGCTTTGGGTAGTATTGACATTTTAACATATTTACTCTTCTACTCCATGAGCATGGAATGTTTTTCCATTTCTTTGTATCTTCCTCAAATCCCTTCGTAAGCTTTCTGTAGTTTTTAGCATACAGATCTTTACATCTTTGGTTAGGTTTATTCCTAGGTATTTTATGATTCTTGGTGCAATTGTGAAGGGGATCAGTTTATTTCTCTTTCTGTTGCTTCATTATTGGTGTCTAAAAATGCAACCGGTTTCTGTACATTAATTTTGTACCCTGCAACTTTGCTGAGTTCATGTATCAGTTCTAGCAGAATTTTGGTGGAGTCTGTCAGGTTTTCCATGTAGAGTATCATGTCATCTGAAAAAAGTGAAAGTTTGACTTAATCTTTGCCAATTTTGATGCCTTTTATTTCATCTTGTTGACTGTTGATGCTGGGACTTCCAACACTATGTTAAACAACAGTGGTGAGAGTGGACATCCCTCTTGTGTTTCTGATCTCAGGGGGAAAGGTCTGTTTTTCCCCATTGAGGATGATAATAGCTGCAGGCTTTTCATAAATTGCCTTTATGATGTTTAAGTATGTTCCTTCTATCCCAACTTTCTTGAGGGTTTTTATTAAGAAAGGATGCTATATCTTGTCAAATGTTTTTTCTGCATCTATTGACAGGATCATATGGTTCTTATCTTTTCTTTTATTAATGTGATATATCACACTGATATTTTTGTGAATATTGAACCAGCCCTGCAGCCCAGGAATGAATCCCACTTGATGATGGTGAATAATTCTTTTTATATGCTATTGAATTCAATTTGCTAGTATCTTGTTGAGAATTTTTGCATCCATTTTCACAGGGATATTGGCCTGTAGTTCTCTTTTTTTGCTGGTCTCTATCTCTGTCTGGGTCTCTGTCTGGTTTGGGAATTAAAGTAATGCTGGCTTCATAGAATGAGTCTGGACGTTTTCCTTCCCTTTCTATTTTTTGGAACAGCTTGAGAAGGATAGGTGTTATCTTTGCTTTAAATGTCTGGTAGAATTCCCCAGGGAAGCCATCTGGTCCTGGATGCTTATTTTGGGGAGATTTTTGATAACTTAGTCAATATCTTCACTAGTTATGGGTCTGTTCAAATTTTCTATTTCTTCCCATTTGAGTTTTGGAAGTGTGTGGGTGTTTAGGAATTTTCCATTTCTTCCAGGTTATCCGTTTTGTTGGCATATAATTTTTCATTTTATTACCTGATAATTGCTTGTATTTCTGAGGGATTGGTTGTAATAATTCCATTTTTCATTCATGATTTTATCTATTTGGGTCATCTCCCTTTTCTTTTTGAGAAGCCTGGCTAGAGGTTTATCAATTTTGTTTATTTTTTCAAAAAACCAACTCTTGGTTTCATTGATCTGCTCTACAGTTTCTTTAGATTCTATATTTTTTATTTCTTCTCTGCCCTTTATTATTTCTCTTCTGCTGGGTTTGGGGTGTCTTTGCTGTTCTGCTTCTATTTCCTTTGGGTGTGCTGTTAGATTTTGTATTTGGGATTTTTCTTGTTCCTTGAGATAAGCCTGGATTGCAATGTATTTTCCTCTCAGGGCTGCCTTCACTGCATCCCAAAGCGTTTGGATTGTTGTATTTTCATCTTCATTTGTTTCCATATATTTTTTAATTTCTTCTCTAATTGCTTGGGTGACCCATTCATTCTTTAGTAGGGTGTTCTTTAACCTCCATGCTTTTGGAGGTTTTCCAGACTTTTTTTCCTGTGGTTGATTTCAAGTTTCATAGCATTGTGATCTGAAAGTGTGCATGGTATGATCTCAATTCTCTTATTTGCCACATTCTTATCAATAAGGTTTCTTGTGTTTGTTATTAATTCTTTTATATATTTTGGTGCTATTGGATTCGGTGCATAGACATTCATAATTGTTAGCTCTTCCTGATGGATAGACCCTGTAATTATTATATAATGCTCTTCTTCATCTCTTGTTACGTATGGCTACTCCAGCTTTCTTTTGACTTCCAGTAGCATGATAGATAGTCCTCTATCCCCTCACTTTCAATCTGAAGGTGTCCTCAGGTCTAAAATGAGTCTCTTGTAGACAGCAAATAGATGGCTCTTGTTTTTTTATCCATTCTGATACCCTTTGTCTTTTGGTTGGAGCATTTAGTCCGTTTACATTCAGTGTTATTATAGAAAGATATGGGTTTAGAGTCATTGGGATGTCTGTAGGTTTCATGCTTCTAGTGATGTCTCTGGTACTTTGTGGTCCTTACAACATTTCACTCACAGAGTCCCCCTTAGGATTTCTTGTAGGGCTGGTTTAGTGGTGATGAATTCCTTCCAGTTTTTTGTTTGTTTGGGAAGACCTTTATCTCTCCTTCTATTCTGAAAGATAGACTTGCTGGATAAAGTATTCCTGGCTGCAAATTTTTCCTGCTCATTACATAGAAGATTTCCTGCCATTCCTTTCTGGCCTGCCAAGTTTCAGTAGATAGGTCTGCTACTACTCTTGTGTGTCTACATTTGTATGTTAAGGCCTGTTTATCCCTAGCTGCTTTCAGAATTCTCTCTTTATCCTTGTATTTTGCCAGTTTCACTATGATGTATTATGCAGAAGATCATTCAAGTTACATCTGAAGGGAGTTCTTTGTGCCTCTTGGATTTTAATGCCTGTTTCCTTTCCCAGATTGGAGAAGTTCTCAGCTATGATTTGTTCAAGTACACCTTCAGCCCCTTTCTCTCTTTCCTCTTCTGGAATTCCTATGATATAGATATTGTTCTGTTTGATTGCATCACTTAGTTCTCTAATTCTCCCCTCATACTCCTAGATTTTTTTAATCTCTCTTTTTCTCAGCTTCCTCTTTATCCATAATTTTATCTTCTAATTCACCTATTCTCTCCTCACCTGCTTCTTCAATACGTGCTATGGCCACCTCCATTTTATTTTGCACCTCATTTATAGCATTTTTAATTCATCATGACTATTTTTTAGTCCCCTTGATCTCTGTAGCAATAGATTCTCTGCTGTCCTCTATGCTTTTTTCAAGCCGAGAAATTAATTTTATGACTATTATTCTAAATTCTTGTTCAGTTATATTGCTTAAATTGATTTTGATCAATTCGTTAGCTGTCACTACTTCCTGGAATTTCTTTTGAGGAGAATTCTTCCGTTTCATTATTTTGGCCAGTTTTCTATCCCTTATGCATTTTAAAAACTTGTTGTGTGCTCTGCACCTGCAAGCACTGCAATATTAAAGGGGTGGGGTGGTCATACACTGTCCAGGGCATGGCCCTTCAGGAGGTGTTTTTTTGGAGATGGTTACTTGCTCTCTGTAGATGTGACTTTGGTTATTTTATTACCCTACTCATAGTGATATTTTGGACCCTCCATCAGATGTGCTTTGATTTGTTCCTTGGAGTAGCCCTGTAAAGTAAAACAGACAAACAGGAGACAAAAACACGCAAACACACAACACAAATAAACAAAAACAAAAAACTAAAGACTAAAACCAAAAAACCAAAAAATACCAACTAAAAGTAGAGGTTGGAGGTGGTGCTGATGGACGAGCACATACAATGAGAGAAATGACAGGAGCGGGACCAGGGGCAGAGGGGAGGAAAAAATAAACATTGACTAGGTATAGAGACTAAACGGCTTAATCCAGAGAGAGAGAATGAAAAAGGGAGGGAAGAGATAAGGAGGAGAAATGGGGGAGGGGGGAGAATATATCTATATATCCAGAATTGACCTAGAGTTAATCCAGGCAATGCTGCAGCACTTGTCTTGAGGAGCTGTCTGCAGGGTCTATCCTGCTCCGGAAGATACACAGTTACCCAGTGGTTTGGTGTAGTCTGGACCCACCTCCACTCTGGGCCCCGGGACTGATCCCTGAGGCCCCGCCTTGGTGGTGGTGGTGGTGGTGGTGTGTGTGGGGCGGTGGGCATGGTGATTCCCCAGTCTCTTCTCCACTGAGCCAGACTCAGTGGACTCTGAGTTGTCTTCACCCGTGCGACAGGCACAGACGGGGCAGTCCTTCTTACTCCACCAACTCCCCTGACCCTGCGCTTGGCTAGGATTCAAAGTCCTGCTCTGTGCGCTCTGGCGCTAGGGAAGCACCTTTCAGTGCAGTCCAATATGTAGTCCTGGCTGGCTTTGTCTGTGCCATCGCACTTCAGGGAGGACTGCCATTTCCTACTGTGGACTGCGCCGCTGACCTCGCCGCTGACCTCGCCGCCGAGACCCGAGGGTGGCCTGTAACTTCTTTTTTATTTCTGATTTTGGTTCTTTGACTTTTTTCTTGAGTCTGCTAAAGGTTTATCAGTTGTTTTTTTATCTCTTCAAAGATCACCTCTTAGGTTATTAATCTTTTCTATTTTTTTTTTGTTTCTTTCTTATTTCCACTCTTATGTTAATTTTCTTCCTGCTTCTAACTTTGATATTTGTTTCTTATTTTTCTAGTTCATTTAGGTATAAGATTAGATTATTTAAGAATTTTCTTGTCTGTTGTGGTCAGGCTATCACTATCAACATTACTGTTAGAACTGCTTTTCCTGCAACCGAAAGATTTTCAACCATTATTTTTCCATTTTCATTTCTCTCAAGGAATTTTTTTTATTTCCTCTTTGATTCCTTCAATGACCCATCAGTTGCTTAGTAGCATGTTGTTTACCTTCTGTGTGTTTCTTTTTTTTCTTATAATTGATTTCTAGTTTTACACTATTGTGGTAGGAAAATATGGACAATATTAATTCAATCTTTTGAAGTTTATTAAGATTTATGTTGTGGCCTAACATGTAATCTCTCCTGGAGAATGATTCACATGCACTTGAAAATAATGTGTATTCTTTTTTTTTTTTTTTTTTTTTTTTTTTTTAATGAAATGGTCTGTATTTTTCTGTGAAGTCTATCTGGTCTAATGTGTCTTTCACAGCCATTTCCTTATTTGAATTTTCAGTCTGGATGATCTATCATTGATACAAGGGGGGTGTTAAAGTTCCCACTATTATTGTATTACATTCAATTTTCTCCCTTTATGTTTGTTAATATTTGTTTTATATATTTAGATGTTCTAATGTTGAGTGCAAAGATATTAACAGTTATTATATCTCCTTATTGGATTGATCCCCCTATTATGTAATACCCTTCTTTGTCTCTTGTTACAGTCTTTGTTTCAAAGCCTGTAACATATTGTCTACATATTGTCTACATATTGCTACTCCGTCTGTTTTCCACTTCCATTTGCATGGAGTAACTTTCCATCCCTTCACTTTGAGTCTGTATGTGTTTTAGATCTAAAGTGAGTCTCCAGGAGGCAGTATATAGATGGGTTTTGTTTGTGTTTGCTTGTTTGTTTTATCCATTCATTCACCTGAATATTGAATATTGGAATATTGAGTCAGTTTACATTAATTACTGATCAGTATGTATTTATTGCCATTTTGTTAATTGCTCCGGTTACATTTGTAGTTATCACTTCCCTTCTATCTTGTTGTCGTACAATTTGATGACTTTCTTCAGTGTTAGGCCTGGATTCCTCTTTTTAAATTATTTTGCATATTTCTTAAAGGTTTTTGGCTTGTAGTTACTATGTAACGCCCTCAATATAATAGTCTGCATTAGTTTGATGGTAAGTTAAGTACAAATACACTCTAAAAGCACTACTTTTTTACACGAGCCCTTCACATTTTATGTATTCCTTAATTTGTACATATAATTGATTTCATAATTTTGTGTCTTTTAACCTTATTCTTGGTTTTATAAATGATTTATCTACTACCTTTAACTATACATTTGGTTTTACTGATGTTATTTTTTCTTTAATATATGTATATTTTTTTACTTCTAGTTATGACCTTTTCTTTGCTGAAAGAAGACACTTGAACATTTCTTATAAGGCCAGTTGAGTGGAGATCAACTCCTTTATCTCACCTTCAATTCTGAATGACAGTATTTCCGGGTGGAATATTCTTGATTGTATGATTTTTCCTTTCAGCAGTTTGAATATATCATGCCACTCCCTTATGGACTGCAAAGTTTCTGCTGAAAAGTTAGCTGACAGTCCATGAAATTTCACTTGTACATAAATATGTGCTTTCCTCTTGATACTTTTAAGACTTGATCTTCGCTTTTTGACTTTCTAACTATTATGTGTCTTTCTTTAGACCTCCTGGGGTTCATAGTTTTGGGGGTTCCCTCTGCTTCCTAGACCTGAATGTCTGTTTCTTTCCTCAGGCTAGGACAGCTGCTACAGCTGCTAGGACAGCAGTTCCTACAGCTGCTGTTTCTGCACCTTTCTCTGTCCTCTTCTGCTGGGGCCCTTATAATGCAAAAGTTATTATGCTTAATGTTGTTCCAGGGGTCCCTTCATATTATCTTTTTTTTTTCTGTTCAGCATGAGTGATTTTCAATCTCTCTCCTGTCTTTCAGCTTGCTGATCCATTCTGCTGTTTTCTCTAATCTCTTGTTTTCCTCTAGTGTTCTTTTTTTTATTTCATGTACTATATTTTTCAGCTGTGATATTTTCTCTTTATTGAACTTCTCTCTGAGTTAATCCTTTCTTTTTTCAATTTCAGTGAAGATCCTTATGGCCATTACTTTGAACTCTTTTTCAGTAGATTGGTCCATTTAATGTGGGTCTTTTTCTCAGGTTTTGTGCTTTTGTTTGGAACATGTTTCTATGTCTCCCTATTTTGTCTCATTCTGTTTGTTTGCATTAAGTAAGCCAGCTGCATCTGTTTGCCTTGACAGCAGTGGTTTTATGTAGAAGGCCTCCTTTGTGGCCCAGAGCACAATGCCACCTGGTCATAAGCACTGGCTGCTCTGAGAATGTACCCTGTGTGGGCTGCGTGAACCCTCTTATTATGAATGAACTGCAACTGGTGTGGGTGTACTGGTGGGTGGAGCTGGCCCACGGCCTGGTTGTCTGCAGTGACCACCTCAGTTATTGTGGGTGCCATGGTGGGAGAACTATATGTACTTTTTTATAATGATACCTCATAGTATTTTTAATTTGCATTTCCCTGATGATTACTGAAACTGAACATCGTTTCATGTACATGTTGGCCTTTTGCAAGTCACCTCTGGAAAAATGTACAGTTAGGTCTTTTGTCCATTTAGATGGGCCAATTAGACTGTTTGCTTTTTAATTTTTATCAGCATGAATTTTTTACATATTTTAGATATTAACCACCTATAAGATATATAGTTTGCAAATACATTTTTCCCTTCAGTAGGTTGTCTTTTCACTTTGTTGATAATTTCTTATGCTGTGTAAGAGCTTTTTAGTTTGATGTAACCCAGCTGTTTTTTTGTTTTTTTTTTTTTAATTTTGTTGCTCACGCTTTAGGTGCCACATCCAAAGAATCATTGCCAACGCCCGCAGCAAATAACATTTTTCCTGTTTCCCTCTAAGAATTTCATGGTCTCAGGTTTTATGTTTAAGTCACTTCAAGTTAATTTTTGTTAGTGACATAAGAAGGGGGTGCCGTTTTATTCTTTTACATGTGAATACCTAATTTTCTCGGCACCTTTTATTAAATAGACTGTCTTTTCTCCATTGAACCATATTGGCTCCCTTATTAATATTGATTGTGTATGCTTGGGTTTACCTCTGGGCTCTTAATTCTGTTCCATTGATTTCTTTGTCTGTTTTTACACCAGTACCATACTGTTTTAATATAGTTTGATAGTATAGTTTAAAATCAAGGGTTTTGATGTCTCCTGTTTCTAATTTGCCAGGATTACCTTGGCTATTCAGGGTTGTTGTGGTGCCATCTTATTTTTAAGACTGTGTTTTTTCCTCCTGTAAAGTTGCCATTGAAATCTTGATAGAGACTGCACTGAATCTATAGATTGCTTTTAATAGTACATATATTTTAATATTAATTCTTCCAATCCATAAACAGAGACTACCACTCATTTTTTCATTTCTTCTTTGATTTAACTTCAGTATCTTGAAGTTTCCAGAGTAGTGATTTTTCACTTCTTTGGTTAAGTTTGTTAATAAGGATTTTATTGATTTAGTTATGCTGTTGTAAATGGGATCTCTTTATTTCATTTTCACGTATTTCATTGTTAGTATATAGAAATACTACTGCTTTTTATGATAATTTGGCTTCCTACAACTTTACTGAATTCATAGAGATTTAAGAGTTTTTAGGTGTGGACTTGAGTATTTTCTATTTATAAAACCCTATCGTCTGCAGATTGTGACAGTTTTACTTCTTCCTGTACAGTTCTGGTGTTTTTACTTTCTTTTTCTTTTCTGACTGCTCTGTAAGGATTTCCAGTAATGTATTGAATAGGAGTGGTCAGAGTCAACACTCTTGTTTTTTATCTTTTTCATTGAAGTCGTTGCTACAGAATGTTATACCGGTTTTAAGTGTACAACATAGTGATTCACCATCTCTATAAGTTAAGCTCTGCTCACCACAATATACCATACATTACCATTATTATACCATTAACTAGATTTGCTATGCTGTGGGTTTCATCCCATGCTTATTCATTCCATACTGAAATACAGAATCTCTCACTCCCCTTTACCCATTTTGCTCATTCCTCTCCACCCTCCCTTCTGGAAAGCACAAGATTGTTCTCTATATTTCAAGGTCTGTTCATTTTTCTTGGTTTATTTGTTCATTTTGGTTGGGGGTGGTGGATTCCACAAATTAGTAAAATAATGTAATTGTCTGTATCTTATTTCATTTATCGTAATACCTTCTGTGTCCATCCATGTTGTCATAAATTGCAAGATATAATTTCCTATTATGGATGAGTAATATGCCATTGTATAATTATACCACTTTTTCCATTCTCTCAGATGCACCCCTTAGAATGCACCCCCCTTTTTTTCCAATATATGAAGTTTATTGTCAAATTGGTTTCCATACAACACCCAGTGCTCATCCCAAAAGGTACCCTCCTCAATACCCATCACCCACCCTCCCCTCCCTCCCACCCCCCATCAACCCTCAGTTTGTTCTCAGTTTTTAACAGTCTCTTATGCTTTGGCTCTCTTCCACTCTAACGTCTTTTTTTTTTCCTTCCCTTCCCCCATGCGTTTCTGTTAAGTTTCTCAGGACCCACATAAGAGTGAAACCATATGGTATCTGTCCTTCTCTGTATGGCTTATTTCACTTAGCATCACACTCTCCAGTTCCATCCACGTTGCTACAAAGGGCCATATTTCATTCTTTCTCATTGCCACATAGTACTCCATTGTGTATATAAACCAAAATTTTTTTATCCATTCATCAGTTGATGGACATTTAGGCTCTTTCCATAATTTGGCTATTGTTGAGATGCACCCCCTTTTTAATTAGTGTTTTTATTTTCCTTGGGTAAACATCCAGTATTGGAATTTCTAGATTGTGTGGTATTGCTACTTTTAATTTTTTGAAGGAACCTACTTACTGTTTTCCACAGTGGTTGTAGTATTTGACCTTCCCACCAACAGTGTATGAAGGTTCTTTTTTCTCTACATCCTCACCTAATCTTATTATTTCTTTCTGGTACCAGCCATCTGACTGTGTGGGGTGATATCTCATTTGTGGTTTTGATGCATTTCCCTGTTGGATGATTGATGTCAAACATCTTTTCACGTGTCTGTTGGCCATCTGTATGTCTTCCTTTAAAAAATGTCTTTTAGGATTTTTTTCCCATTTTTAATTGGATTGTTTAGTTTTTGTATGTTGAATTTAAGTTTTTAGATACTTTAAATGTTAAGCCCTTATCAGATATGTCCTTTTCAAATACCTTTTTTTCATTCATTAGATTCCTTTTTAATTTTGTGACTGGTGTCCTTTACTGTGCAAAAGCTTTTAATTTTGGTGTAGTCCCAATAATTTATTTTTGCTTTTGTTTCTCTTGACTGAGGAGATATATTTAGAAAATGTTGCTGAAGCTGATAACCAAAGTATTACTGCTTATGCTTTTTTTCCCCCCTTAGGAGTTTGTTTTATGGTTTTAGGTCTCACTGTGGCCTATAAGCCAATATCTCTGATGAACATGGATGCAAAAATTCTCAATAAAATATTAGCAAACTGAATCCAATATATTTTGAATTTATTTTTGTGTATGGTTTTAGAAGTGGTCCAGTTTTCCCAATACCGCTTATTGAAGAGACAGCTTTCTCCCTATTGAATATTCTTACCTCTTTTGTTTTAGATTAACCAATCATACAAATGTGGGTTTACTCTAGCCCTCTGTACCCTGTTCCCTTGATATGGGTGTCTATTATGCCAGTACCATATTGATTTGAATAGTATAGCTTTATGATAGATCTTGAAATTTGAGATTGTGATACCTGTGGCTTTGTTCTTTTTTCTCAAGAGCTCATTGGCTTTTCAAGTTGGTGGTTCCATACAAATTTAGTATTATTTGTTCTACTTCTATGAAAAATAGCATTGGTATGTGGATAGGGACTGCATTGCATCTGTAGATGACTTTGGATAGTATGGACATTTTAACAATATTTCTTCCAAACCATTAGGATGGAATATCTTTCCATGTTTGTATCATCTTCAATTTCTTGTATGAATGTTTTATACTTTTCAGAAGACCGGTCTTTCACTTCATTGTGTAAGTATATTCATAGGTATTTTAATAGTTTTGGTACAGTTGTAATTATTGTTGAATTTTATTGGTGTATTAGCCATTATCACTGTTGTGAGAAAGACAAACCAAGAAACAGAATCTTAACTGCAGAGAACAAACTGATAGTTACCAGAGAGGATGTGAGTGAGGAGTTTGGTAAAAATACATAATAGGGATTAAGGAGTGCACTTATGATGAGCACTAGGTGATAAAAACCTTAGAAAAAATGCAACACATTTCTGTGCATTAATTTTTTACCCTATTAAGTTACTGAATTATTAATTATAATGGCTTTTTGGTGGATTCCTTAGCGTTTTCTATATATGGTACTATGTTCTTCTTTGATGCCTTTTATTTATTTATTTTGTCTGATAGCTAGGACTTCCCATACTACATTGAGTGTGATGTTAGCTGTGGGTATGTCACATATGGCCTTTGTTATGTTGAAGTATATTCCGTCTCAACCCACTTTGTTGAGATTATGAATTGATGTTGACTTTTGATGATAGGTTTTTTTATCCTTCAGGTTTAATGTCATAAATGTGTGGATATAGAGAAGCATCTTTATTCCCTGGAATAAATCCCCCTTGAATCTGTTGCATGACTCTTCTAATGTATTGTTCAATGTGGTATTTTGTTGAGAGTTTTTGTATCTTGGTTCATCAGGGATATTTGCTTGCCATTTTTTTTTTGTCATGTCTTTACCTGGTTTTTATATCAGGATAATGCTGGCCTCATAATACAAATATGGAAGCATTATTTACTTCTGGATCTTTTGTTCTGGTTTAAGAAGAGTAGATATTAATTTTTCTTAATGTGTTAGGTAGAATTCACCTGTGTAGTCATCTGGTCCTGGACTTTTGTTTTTTGGGAGTTTTTTGATTACTCATTCAATTTTGTTACTAGTAATTAGTTTGTTCAGATTCTCTATTTCTTCCTGATTCACCTTTGGAAGAATGCTACTTCTCTTTTTCATGTATCATTTTATTTATTAGACTCCTTTCTCCATTTCTTTTCCTAATGAGCCTGGGTAAAGGTTTATTAAAATATTAAAATTGTTTATCTTTTCTGGGTACCTGGGTGGCTCAGTTGTTTAAGTGTCTGACTTTGGCTCAGGTCATGATCTCACAGTTTGTGAGTTTGAGCCCCGCATCAGGCTCTGTGCTGACAGCCCGGGGCATGCTTGGGATTCTATGTCTCCCTTTCTCTCTGCTCCTCCCCTGCTCACATTCTGTCCATCTCTCCTACAAAAATAAACATACAAAAAAATTTTTTTTAATTGTTTATCTTTTCACAGAACCATCTCTTGGTTTCATGGATTATTTCTATTAAGTCTCTTTCATTCCTTCTATCTGCTTTGGGCTTTGTTTTTCTTTATCTAGTCCCTTGAAATGTGTGGTTAGATTGTTTGACATTTTTCTTGTTTTTCTAAGGAGGGCCTGTATTGCTATGATCTTCTTATAACTCCTTTTCCTATATCCCCAAAATTTGAGGCCATTTTGTTTCCATTTTAATTTGTCTCCATGTATTTTTTCATTGACCCATTTTTTTTATGTTTATTTACTTATTTTGAGAGAGAGAGAGAGAGAGCACACACACAGGGGAAGGGCAGAGAGAGAGAATCCCAAGCAGGCTCCACACTGCCAGAACAAAGCCTGATGCAGGACTCCATCTTAGGAACTGTGAGAACATGACCAGAGCTGAAATCAAGAGTTGGACGCTTAACCAACTGAACTTCTCAGGTGCCCCTGACCCATCGGTTGTTGACCAACATGTCATTTAGCTTCCATGGGTTTGTATATGTGTGTGTTTCTTGTAATTGCTATCTCGTTTCATAATGTTGTGGTGAGAAATGATGCTTGATATGATTTCAGTCTCCTGAAATATATTCAAACTTGTTTTATGGCCTAATACGTGATTTCCCCTGAGGATAGACCCATGTGCACTTGAAAAAAAGTATATTCTGTTTTTGATGGAATTTTCTGTATATACTTGTAAAGTCCATTTGGGCTAATGTGTCTTTCAAAGTCATTGTTTCCTTAATGATTTGCTGTCTGGATGATTTATCCTTTGATCTAAGTGGAGTTTTAAAGTGCCTTACTATTACTGTATTACAGTCTTTTTTTCCTTTTATGTCTGTTAATATTTTATATATTTAGGTACTCCACTGTTGGGTACATAGATATCTATAAATGTTATATTCTCTTCTTGGATAGACCCCTTTACCATTATATAATGCCTTTGTCTCTTGTTAGAGTCTTTGTTTTAAAGTCTAATTTTTGATGAAAGCATTGTTACCTAGGGTTTTGGGGGGTGTTTTGTTTTCCACTTCTATTTGCATGAAATATCTTTTTCCATTCCTTCACTTTCACTCTGTGTCTTTAGGTCTGAAGTGAGTCTCTTGTAGGCAGAATATGGATGTTTCTTTTTAAAAATATACTCTGTCATGTATGTCTTGTGTTAAGAGCATTAGGCCATTTACATTAAAATAACTATTGATCAGTACGTATTTATTGCCACTTTGTAAGTTGTTTACTGGTTTTCATAGTGTGTCTCTCTTTAATCACAAGAGAAGGAATAATCATCAATATTGTGTTTGGCTTTTTATTTTTTGTGTATCTCTTAAAGGCTTTTGTGTTTATAGTGAGGTTCATATGTAACATCTTACATATGTAGTAGTCTATATTAAGTTTATAGTCATTTAATTTTGTATCTATTCTGAAACCATTACATTTTGAGTCCCCTGTACCACATTTTATGTGTATGTTGGCATAGTTTATATGTTTTTAATTAGTGTTTTTTATTCCTAACGCTAGCTTTAGAAGTGATTATTCTACTACCTTTACTGCTTTTAGTTCTTTTTAAAAAGTTTTGTCTTATTCTTTTGTTGGGAGCATATCCTTATATACTATCATTTTGTTTGACCTTTTTTTTTCTATGACTTAGCCAAAACAGACGTATCTGCTAAAATTGGAAAAATGGCCTTGTATAGGAATGTCCCCTGTGTCAACTGGGTGCTTTTGACATCTTTAGCTGTTTAGTTGGAGTTGGAGTTGTAGCTGGCATGGGCTGGGGGTCCTGGGGTAGTCTGCACATGGATCATCCTGGTGGGATAGCTGGACCTGAAGTGGGCACAAGCCATGATGGTCCCCAGGTCCTGTGTGCACAGGGTGCTATAGCAGGATAGCTGAAGTCGATTGGGTACAAGAATGGGGGCGCTCTCTTCTGGGGTGCTCCATGCAGCTGGGCATCCTGAGCTGAGGCAGCGCAGGCTGATGGCTCCTGGGTTACTCATCACAGCAAGTACCCTAGTGGGTGGATGTTTTTCCAGACTAGCGTGGATTGGTGGATCCTATGTCATTGAGCACTGGTGAGCCCGAGTGCAATGGCTGGAGCCATGGCAGGCACAAGCCATAAAATCCCTGAATGTTCTGGGCAGTGTGGGGGTTGGGGCTGGTGGGACAACTGGAGCTGAAGCACATGTGGGCTGTGAGGTCCCAGGGCACTCTACACTAGGGGTGTCCTGGTGAGAGTACAGGCCTAGAGTGTTCTGGTGTGCTTTGTGCCTGTGTCATGTTGGTGAGATAGCTGGAGCTGTAGTGAGCATTGTCTAAGGAAGTCCCATTGTGCGCCTCACTGGAGGTCCCATGGTGAAATGGCTAGAGCTGGTATAGGCTAGGTGCCCAGAACCTACTGATGCAGCAGGCTGGAGAGGAATCCCAGATCCTGCTCTGTACTATCCAAGTGCAGGGGGTAAATGAACTGTGGCACTTGCTAGCCCCTCCAACCCTGGCAGGGTTCTAGCTATTTCCCTGCTATTTAGCAAAATTTTAGAGTCACTTCCTTTATATTCTGGTTGTTATGTCAAACCATAGCCTCTTTTTTTGTGCCCCAGAGTAGATAAATCTGCTCATACCCCTAACTATCCCCTCCTGACTGCGGTGGCAGGGGTGGGTGTACAAGTCATGAATACTAATGAGTTTTTGTAAATACTCTTACTATAAGAATGAGCAATCCAATCAATAATTAGGTATTTACCCATGAAAAATGCAAAAGTATGTCCACATGAAGCCTGTGAGTCAATATTTAGGACTGCTTCATTCATACTCCTCTAAACTAGAAGTATTCCACATGTCCATCAGCAGGTGCATGGATAAATAATCATAGTATGTCCAGTCAATGAAATAATAGTGCTAAAAAGGAGTTTTCTCTTTTAAAGAACAACACAGGTATATCTTAAAGTATGATGCTAAGTGAAAAAAGAGCAGGATTTGATTTATATGGTATCCTGGAAAGGAAAAACTCTAGAAAGAAATATCAAATTAGTGGTTGACAAGGGCTCGTGAGTGGGGAGCACATTAATACAAATGCATGCAGGGAAACTTTTGGAGGTGATGAAAGTGTTCTGAGGTAGAGGTTACATGACTTTACACATTTGTCAGAATTTGCCAGAGGATTTATTTTACTCTATACTGGTTATACCTCAATAAAAGTAAGCTCCAAATAGATATATGAGACCTATAAAATGCCTAAATAAATGCTAAGATACATGTATACCCTTTAGGTATAGAAAGCGTGACTAAAGATGTAAATTATTTTTAAATTAGTCATAAGATTCAGTGCAATTATAATCAAAATTTCCTGTGATTTCTCAGATGATTTCAAAAATTTACATCAAAGAACTAATGAGGTGACTCGGTTTCATCAAATATCAAGACTTATTATAAAGCTAAGGTGATTAAGATGTATGCTATTGTCTGAGGGAAAGAAAGATCAATAGGAAAAACACTCAAGTAGAGACTAAAGCCTTTGTGGGACTTTTATATATACCAGGGTAGGAAGTAGATATATTATGTATATGATACAGACCTAAACGTGAACAAAAAATTAAAACTGTAATTTAGGCAACGGAGGTTTTCCTTTAAAAGATATAAATCATAGAGATGAGTAATTCTGACTCTAATATTTACAACTTCAACAGCACAGAGAGACCGGAAAATTAAAGGGAGAGAAGTAACCTAGAAAATACAACCAACATGTATTATAGACAGTAGAAAAACTCAGAATAATTCCTATTGGTCAGTAAGAATATAATCCAGTAGAAAATTGCCAAAGAATATGTATTGTAACTCAAGAGACCACAATTAGGCAAATAAGGATGAAAACAGAGACCACAATATTACTAGAAGTTGGGAAAATGCAAAACACAAGTAACGTAATTTCAAACCCATTATACTGACAGCATGTCCTACAAACTAAGAATTCAATTTCTTAGCACCCTCTCATACCTATGTGCAAAAACTATGCACAGTGCAGCCAATAGAATTATTTGTAATAGAGAAAAACAAGACAACACAAATATCTATCAGTGAAGGGACAGAGAATTAAACCATAGTGCATACATCAATGTAATACTGTATACTACCAAAATAACTAAGAATCACTAGTTCTAAATGTTTAATGGAGTAATTAAAAATCTTTATATTGAGTAACAAAAGCATGTTCTAGAGTAATGTGCAGAATGCAATACCAGCAGATTGGTATCTTTTCATGGATATATATGTACATAATAGAAATTTTTAAATTTAGACACCAGTATCCTAACCTAAGAATAGTGATTTCATTTTGAGGGAAGGGGTGGACAAAGTTGGCTTGCGTAGGGGGAACATAAGGAACTTTAACTGTACGTATGCTATTTTATTTCTTTAAAAAAAAATAAACGAGGCATGTAGGGACTAACTGGAAAGGTGACTAGTAGAGACAATGTGTAATGATTTGTCATTACTTGATGCACAGTACCAGTTCACAATTTAAGGGGATCATGACATGGTATGGAATTTGGCAAACCATAAAATTTTGGACCTCACCTCATAATTGGATATTTACCATTTCATCTTCAATCAAGGCTGATAACTTTCCAAGCTTTTCGCTATGTTGAGGGTGTTGAAATTCCTTCTTCCAAAGGGACAAGAAGATCCATTCAAGTACTTTCTCAAGCTCGGAGGAAATTAGAAGGAGGTTATTTTTACAAAAGTACTGGGGAGTCCTAACCACATTTGATTACTCTCCATAATTTATTTTATTCTTGGATTTTTACATGAAATATATGACTTTCGAAATAGTCATTAACTAGCTCCTGAAACAGTCCATGCACACAATTCAAGACAATTACTAACATATAAAGAACTCAAGAAATCGGGGCATTATGCTTCCATACTTGCAAACCCAAATGCTATCAGTTTTGTTTGCTATGTATGTGCCATTTTCAATATATTACTTTTATATATCAGAGCAAATACTCATTGCACAAAAAATATTTACAGATGGCAGGAATGCTAATCATTCTGCCTATTGTTGAGGACAAGTTAGGCTGATCTTTGAGCGCTATGGTTCAATTAAAAAGCTACAGTGCATATGTATTCTGTAATGCTGATTCTTTGTCAAAAGTCAAAATTACAAATGCAACTAAGTGAATGATAGTACTACATACTTTTCCTTATGATTTGTCAAGTGAGAGGCATGAAAACTGAGCCAAGATTACTTTTTAGTAAATAGTTCTGGGTCTTTTCAACACGAACCAATAGATAATCCAATCAATCCTGTTCAGAATTGTAGGATTTAAGCCAATATATTTTTGAGACCATCTAAAAAAAATGATGATTTTAGTTTAATAGTGGTCACTAGTTCTTTTTTTTTTTTTTTTTTTTTTTTAAATTTTTTTTTTCAACGTTTTTTATTTATTTTTGGGACAGAGAGAGACAGAGCATGAACGGGGGAGGGGCAGAGAAAGAGGGAGACACAGAATCGGAAACAGGCTCCAGGCTCCGAGCCATCAGCCCAGAGCCTGACGCGGGGCTCGAACTCACGGACCGCGAGATCGTGACCTGGCTGAAGTCGGACGCTTAACCGACTGCGCCACCCAGGCGCGGTGGTCACTAGTTCTAACAGTTGAAAGCAGGGTCAATATCTATTGATAAACCTTTTACCTAGTTGATAAAAATAAATAAGCATAAATTAAGATACTAGTTATATTTCCAGTGTTCAGAAAAGATTCTTTTTTTTTTTTTCTTAGTTTATTTTGGGAGACAGAGAATCCCAAGCAGTATCTAGGCTGACAAAGCTCGGGGTAGTTCCCGCGAACCAGTGATATTGTGACCTGAGCCAATATCAAGAGTTGGATGCTTAATGGACTATGGCAGCCAGGTACCCCAAAGAAGAGTCTTTCAGAGAAACACTTCAGAAGACAGCCCTGTCCACCCATGCTATTTAAATCTGTGACAAGTCAGAAGTCCTTAGATTCTGACCTTTTCATAATAACTAGATGGAAAAACATCCCACAGTTGGGACAATAAAGAGGTCTTGTACACACTTACATGAGGTTTTCAATTAGAAAGGCAGAACAAAGGAAAATAAAATTTGTGAAAACTACATTATTATTAATAGCTTCCCCCACAAAGCAAAGGAGATGGGGAAACCCAAGTCATTGCTCTTAGTATTTTTCCTGACACTCCTGCAGACAAAATATAGACATACTACCAAGAAATAGTCCGAAGTTACAGTGACTGTGCTTTAAAAGTGAGATATATTTTATTCTAAATCCATCCATACTGAATTATGCTATCAAGGTTATTGATGATGAAAATCTTAGTGAGCATCAAAGCTCAATAAAATTTCTCAGTGATCTAGTAGATTTGAGTTTCTGAAATCTGATTACAATCATGTCAGTGGTTGCTTTCTAAATCTGATCAAATTACTTTTGCCAAGGTCCAAAATTAGGATTTTACTTGCATTTAAACATTTTTTAGAATGCAGTTTCTACAAATTTTGCTTCTGCATAACACAGAGATGGACTATAAACAAATACTAAATACTTAAAGAGATTTGTACCCATGACACCTTTTTACACAAGTTTTTACTATGCATTAAGAAATGTAAATGCTGGGTGCACCTGGATGACTCAGTTGGTTGAGCCACTGACTTTGGCTCAGGTCATGATCTCACAGCTCCTGGATTTGAGCTCAGAATAAGGTTCCCTGCTGTTAGGGGTGGAGCTGCTTTGGATCCTCTCTCTGCCCCTCCCTCACTCATGTGTTTCTCTCTCTCTCAAAAATAACATTTAAAAATAAATTCAAATGCTAAAGTTTACAATTTAAATCTAACAATTTTATAACTCTAAAGGCAACTGAATGGAAAGATGCCAAAACAAATATAATGCCATAAATATCTTTCCTAACTTTTTTAGTATTTTTATGAAGGCACAATAAAAGGGGAAGTAATCAATGAAACACTGAGTCCAAATTTTGAACTCCAACTTTTAACCTCCAAGGCTCATGTAAATAAATTCTCTTCATGCTGTTAAGGCATATGAGAGAGCTTGTGTTCACTGTTCCAGGGTCTGTACTCACTCTTTCCTACCAAAAACCTTATTGGGAATATTAGGCCAATTCTTAATCTCATGGTTATCACAGACCACATGCGGATGCCCAAATTCATAGGAAAGTGACTGTTAGGAGTAAGGTTTTGACGGTAAAGCTAACGGTATATAGTTCTACTATATATGGGTTGTGGAATTCTCCGAAGAGTAGGATTGTTGTGAGGATGTTTATTATGATAATGTTTGCATATGCCTTTAGGAAGAATAGGATGAAGGGACCTGCTGTATATTCAAAGTTGAATCTGGAAATGAATTCTGATTCTCCTTCTGTTAGATCGAATGGAGCCCGATTTGTTTCTGCTAATATTCAGATGAATCATATTATGGCCAACGGTCATGCGGAAGGATTAGTCATGTGTGTTCTTGGGTGGTAATGTAGCTAGTGTGAAGGACCCATTTATTAGCAATACTGATAGGAGAATAATGGCTAATGTGACTTCGTATGAGATTGTTTGGGCTAGGGCTGGTAGAGCTCCAATTACAGCATATTTTAAATTTGAGACTCATCCTGATCATAGGATTGAGTAAACGGCGAGCCTTGATATAGCTAGTATGAATAGTACTTCTAGTTTATGTTGATAAAGTGATATGGTTTGGGTAGAGGAATATATGGTTAGGGCTAGGATGGGTGCTATAATGAATGTGGATATAGAGGATGTGACAGGTCAGAGGGGTTCTTTGGTGACGAGTTTTATGGTGTCTGCAGTGGGTTGAAGCAGATCATATGGCCCTACCATGTTTGGTCCTTTGCGAAGTTGTACATGTCCTAATACCTTACGTTCGACTAATGTTAGAAAAGCTACTGTGAGGAGGATAGGAATGATTAATGAAAGAATATTAATTATAACCATGTTGTTAGGGAGAGGATTTGAACCGATTCATATGTTGAAATCTAATCCCCAATGTGATGGTATTTAGAGTGGGATCTTTGAGAAGTAGTTAAGTCATGAGGGTAGAGCCCTTGTGAACGGTGTTAGTGCCTTTATGAGAAGAGGCAGGAGAGCTAGCTACTCTCTTTCCATTGTTTAAGGACAACAGTGAGATGTCTGCAGGGCAATATACTATCTGGAAGAGGGTCCTTACTAGAACCTGACTGTGCTAGCACCTTAATCTTGGACTTCCAGTTGCCACAACTGTAAGAAATTTCTATTGTTTGTAAAACTCACCCAGTCTAGACTACTGTGTTATAGCAATCCAAACTAACAAGATGCTAGTTTTCCATTCATTTAATTATACTTTTCAGAAATATAGACGATGTTCTGCAGTTCAGCCAGTTTTTGAGCCTTGTACGTGCTGTAATTATAAGGAAACTTTAACTTCTCATTTAACAATCATTCCAGCAATTGTGTATTTACAGATGCCAAAATAAATTATGTCAGCCCTATAATAGCTATATACACTTGCTCCTTTTTTAAAAAACACATTCTTATTGAAGGTAATGGTACTTAACAGAAAATATACTTGCTTATGATCTCAAAAAAGCTCATTTATAATCCTCACTCTATCCCTTGCCATCTGAGTGACCTTGGTAAGTTATTTAATGTGTTTAAGTTACATTTGGTTGATATTTTAAAAGGAAATGATGATATCTTATAACAATAGGTCTCAAACTTGAGTTGCATCAAAATCACCTGGAGACCTTGGGGCACCCGGGTGGCTCAGCTGGCTAAGCATCCCACTTCAGCTCATGCCATGATCTCATGGTTCTTGAGAGCTCACTTCAGATCCTCTGTCCCCTTTCTCTCTCTGCTCTTACCTGTCTCTCTCCAAACCAAATAAAAAGAAAATCACCTGGAGACCTTATAAAATCACTAATTATTGTGTTCTGCGTCTAGAGGGTCTGATTCAGTGTAATTCAAAAATTTGCATTTCTAACAAGTTTACAGGTAATGCTGCTGCTCTTTCAAACACTACCATTGCCCTCCAGGATGAGATTTGAAATACAACTCACAAATCACATATAATTACTGGCTTCTTTTGTTGTTACTTATTTTCTTATAGAAATAACATACGCTCATTTCACAATTTAAAAAGCTAAAAATTAAAATAATCCAGAATACTACCACGAACCTGTAACAAATATAATTGGGTCTTTTCACTATTAGTCACCTTAACTAGCATTTCCACCTATGTGTGTTAGTTCTTTCTCTTCTTCTTCCTCGCCGAAAGGCTATGAATCTCTACCTGTGCCCCTTAACATCCTACACATTCTTCAATACTGAGTACATCTTTTACCTTCTGTATGTTTCTTAGCATGTCCTTGATAGAGCTTTTATTTCTTTCATCTGTATTCTTGAACCAAATGGAAATATGAAAACAAAAGCCCTCAAAAATTGTGGTTCCACACTCCTCATTGTTAAGAAAACAGGATGCATAGTGGTTGACCAAAGAACTGAAAGCTAATATTCGCATGAGTTAGATAAATTTGTTTCTGTAAACTGCCACTAATCATTTGGCCTGTTTCAAACATCTAAATCTGTCCACCTGCTCAACTCTCACTTTGTCAAAATTTCCAATTCCGCAGGACCAGATGTTTCATTGGATTTTCTGCCCACTTTGGGTATACATGTTGATGGGCTAAGTGCAACAAAAATTATAATGAATTTACAGCTGTGTTCAAAGTTCATTCCCAAACTACATGTAAGGAACAGAATTCTGTTTATATATACTGCAGTGACTTATGTTTCATGGTCTCACTATGAACACACGTTTGTTTTTAAGTTAAAGTGAACCTTAAAATTCCAGTTGTTTTTTCTGGTCATTATACTGATCCAGTTCATTATAGCTCCTTCTGAGAAGATTATATAAAAATAGAATTTCTCAGGTGTGGATCAAATAGATTATGCTATCGCCCAAGTAGCATGTACTGCATACTGAAAGGATCACCAGTAAAAGTATAAACCCAGGCTTCCTCAATGCAGAAAAGCTACTTTATGTTTCCATTATTCATTCTTTTATGCTTTTTTTTAATATCAAAATGGTATTACCGTGTTACTGTGCTCAACATTTATTCCTAATGGTCTTATTAGGCTACTGAGTCATGTTGCTTAAGAATTATTCTTCCAGTTGAGAATTGGTACTGTAGTTCATTTTTTCCTGATATTGAAAAATGTATATTCAACAAACTATGAAAGTCTGCATATCCTTCAATCTAATAAATCCACCTCTAGGTTCTGGTTCAAGATAGTGATACATAAAGATCTTAAACTCACCTCCTCCCATGGATAACCCCTATCTATAGTGAAATGTGGAACATTGCCCTTTGGGGATAAAATACATGGAAGCAGGTAGGAAAGGCTGAGACACAGGTTTCTCAGCATAGGAACCCACATTAGGAAGACTGGCACATGAGAGAGATTGCCCCCAAATATCTGGCTTTGAAAACCAACCTGTGAGTCTGTGGTGAACTAAGTAATTGGCCTTAAAGTGCTTGTATGCAGACCCCTGCGCTCCAGTGCCCAACACAGAAGCAAGCGGTCCTTTGAAATTTGCTTCTTTTAAAGCATTAGTCCGCCGTACTCTCCAGGGATGAAGGCTGCAGCCACCATCTTCCTGCTCTTCCTCTGATTTCTGAAAAAGCTACCACCTTCAGTGTACAGAAAGAAGCAACGGACATAGGAAACCAGTCTTTCTGTGAAAGAGGCTTATGACCTTATCATGGTAGCTGAGATCTAATTAAACACATATCTAGGAGCTGATGGCAAGCTTTCCAGAGACTTTTCAAGGTGGGCACAATCCTCACATTCACCCATTGTCACTTAGCACCAGTATCTTTTGGAGGCAATCTCTTGTATGTGTCTGGTGTTCTGGGTTTTACAGCTGCCACCCAAGGAACACCCCCTATTCTCCTGGATCTGATGCCTGTGGGGGTTTGTGTTACTAGGTCCCATGACAGTGTAACCAGAGAGACAATTTTTGCAGGCTACCACCCCAGGGCACTGCACAGATTGAAACACATCCCCAGCCTTTCTGTGGAAGAGGCCTAATCACGTGTTCTGGAACTATGGCTTTCGAGGCAGGCTTCAGAAATAGCACACATCTAGGAACACTGGAGGTGCTGCAAACACTTGTTTGGAGCTCCATTTTTATGACTGCTACCCCATGGGTACTTCTAAATTGCTTGTTTCTGGTGGCCAGTGGCATTTCACTTGTGGCCTTACAGAATTGGATAGATTTGCATTCTTTTTAAAAGCTGCTGCCTGAGGCCTGCACTCTAATCAAGCTTAATCTTGGAGTTAAGATTCCCACCCCCTCTGAAACACTGCCTGGTTTTGGTAAACATTCAACTCCTGGGAACTATTAAAAATAAAATTGGCTATTTGGATATGTACAAATATGTACATATTTTCAAACACATGCTTGAAAGACAACCAGGAGCTGAGGCAGGGTTGAATGATCAGGTTCATCTTCTACACAAGGCACGGTTTAAAACTGTGAGAGAAGGCAGTTTCTTCTAATGCATATGGACCACAAGAGTCAAGCAATATAAACAAACAGAGAAATGTGTTCCAAATTAAAAAAAAAAAAAAATGAGACATCAGAAAAGAAACCCAAAAATAAAGATACTCACCAAATTTTGGAAATGATGAACAGTAAAAAGTTCAACAAAGAGATAAACAGAAACAAGTAGAAACAAGATGTCACAGAGCTCAAGTATACAATAACTGAACTGAAATATACACGACAGGGGTTCAACAGTAGACTAGATTCAGCAGGGACTTAGGGTACAATACTCAGCTGACTCACATTCACATTGCAGGAACTGAAGAAGACAGAAAATGGGCAGGAAATTTGCTTTAAAAAAATAACTGAAAATTTCCCTAAACTGAGGAAGCAAACAGATATCCAGATCCGGGTGACCCAAATAGTAACAAATAAGATCAAAAAAGACCTATACAATGACACATTAAAGTTAAAATGTAAAAAGTTTAAGGCAGGAGACCATCTTAAAAGCAAGAGAAAAACAATTTGTTACAGACAAAGGAACCCATATAAGAAATAAGCAGATTTTTTAGAAGAAAAATCTGGCAGGCAAGATGGGAGTGGCATAATATATTTAATGTGCTAAAAGGAAATAATTCCCAACCAATAATTCTCTACCCAGCAAAGTTTTTCAGAAGTGAAGGAGAGTAACCAGTTTTCTAGATAAGCAAAAGCTAAGGGAGTTCATTACCACTAAACTAGTCTTACAATAAACATTGTAAGCTGCAAAGAAAGGGAACTAATTAGTAACAAAAATTAGGTAAGTATAAATCTCACTGGTAAAGGTGAGTACATAGTTAAAATAGTGGATTAATCATTTATAAAGCTGGTATAATGCTTAAAAGAGAAAATAAGAAAAAATAATAATTAGTGAAGGTATACACAAGAGTAAAAGATATAAAATTGGACATAAAAAACCTAATGTGTGTGTGGCAGGAGACAAGAGAGTGAAAATGTAAAGCCTTAGAATGTGTTCACTTAAGCTGTTATCAACTTAAAATAGACTACTATAAGTTCTTATATATATGCCTTATGGTAAACACAAAGCAAAAACCTGTAATAGAGGGCCAAAAGAGAAAGGAATCTAAGCATACCACTAGAGAAAGTCCTAAGACCACCAAAAAAGAAACCAAGAGATGAAGGAGAGGATCCACCAAACAGCTAGAAAACAATAAAAATGCCAACAAATACATGCCTATCAATAATTATTTTAAAAAGCGTGGCTGAATGGATAATAATAATAATGCTCCATATGCTGCCTATAAGAGAAGCTACTGGGGTGCCTGGGTGACTCAGTCAGTTGAGTGTCTGACTCCAGCTTAGGTTATGATCTCATGGTTCCTGAGTTCCACCCCCGCATGGAGCTCTGTGCTGACAGCTCAGAGCCTGGAGCCTGCTTCGGATTCTGTGTCTCCCTCCCTCTCTCTCTGACCCTCCCCCGCTTGTGAACCCGATCTCTCTCTCTCTCTCAAAAATAGATAAACATTAAAAAAAGAGAGAGAGAGATGAGAGAGAATCACTGCAGACTTAAGGAAACACAAGATTTGAAAGTGAAGGGATGGAAGAAGGTATTTTACGCAAATGGAAACCAAACAAAAATTGGGATAGCTATCCTTACACAAAACAGACTTTAAAATACGGAAAATAAAGGGGCGCCTGGGTGGCTTAGTTGGTTAGACTTCAGCTCAGGTCATAACCTCACCATTTGTGGGTTTGAGCCCCTTATCGGGCTCTATGCTGACAACTCAGAACCTGGAGCCTGTTTCAGATTCTGTGTCTCCCTCTCACTCTGCCCCTCCCTCTGTCTCAAAATAAACAAACATTAAAAAAAATAGAAATAAAAGTAAATACAGACAGTAAGAATAGAAAAAGAAAGGCATTACATCATGATAAAGAGGTCAATCCAAGAAGAAAGAATTTATAAACATGTATGTACTCAACATGGGGTATCTAAATATATAAAGTAAATGTAAATAGACCTAAAAGGGGAAATAGCAATGTTATAATAGTTGGGAACTTTAATTCCCCCCTTAAATCAATAAATGGATAATCCAGACAGAAAATCAATCAGGAAACAATGACTTTAAATGACACACTGTAACAGATGGATTTAAAAGATGTGTGCAGAACATTCCATTTAAAAACACCAGAACATTCTTTCAAGTGCCTAGTCATTCTCCAGTACAGTCATTCATTATGCCACAAAGCAAGTCTTAACTAAATTTAAGCAGGCTGGAGTCTTATCAAGCATCTTCTCTGACCATTATGGTATGAAACTAAAAATCAATCATAAGAAATAAGAATTAATGGGTCAGCAAAGAAATCCAGTAAAAAAAAAAAAAAAGTACCTCGAGATTAATGAAAATGGAAATCCAGTATACCTAAATTTGTAGAATTCATCAAAAGCAGTTCCAAGAGAGAAGCTCATAGCAATGAATGCCTACCTAAAAAAAGTATTTTTTCAAATAACCTAATTTTATACCTCAAGTAAGGAGAAAAAGCTCAACATTAGTACAAGAAAGGCAGTAACAAAAATTGCAGCAGAAATAAATGAAATAGAACAAACAAAAAAAAATAGAAGAGCTGCAAAAACAACAGCTGGTTCTTGGACAAATAAAATCCATTAACCTTTAGGTAAACTCACCAAGAGAAAAAGAGGACTCAAATACAATTAGTAATTAAAAAGATATCACAACTGATATAAGCATCATAAAAGGCAGAATATAAAGAATTCTATGGCTACAAATTGAACAACCTATAGAAAAGAAGTAATTCCTAGAAACTTACTAGCTTTCAAAAATCATGATGTAATACAAAGTATGAACAGACCAATTACTACTATGGAAATTTATTCAGTAAGCAAAAACCTTGCAACAAACAAAAGTCCGAGAGCAGATGGCTTCACTGGTGAATTCTACCAAAATTTTTAAAAACAGTTAATTCCAATGCTTCTAAAACTCTTTGAAGAAAGAGGGATGTTTCATACATTTTATAAGGCGATCCTTACCATGATTCCAAAACTAGCCAAGGATACCACAAGAAAAGAAAGTTATGGGCAGATATTTCTGATGATCATAGATACAAAAATTGTCCACAAAATATTTGTAACATGAATTCAGCAATACACTGAAAACAAGAGGTGTGATATGTTGCAAGGATTGAAGAATGATTCAGCATTTGCCAATCAGTCAATATGATACACCCCATTAACAAAATGAAGTATAAAAACCATATGATTATCTCAGTAGTCACAGAAAATGCATGTGACAAAAGGATTCATTTTTGATAAAAACCCTCAACAAGTGGCCATAGAGGGAATGCACCTCAACATAATAAAGGCCATGATCACAAGTCCAAAGCTAATATCATACTCAGCAATGAACTTTTCCCCAAATATAAAAATGAGACCAGGATGCCCAGTCTCACCACCTTTATTTAACATTGCATTGGAAGTGCCAGGCAAAGCAATTACCCAAAAAAGACAAAAAAGTCATTGTAATTGGAAAGGAGGAAGTAAACTTACACTCTCTGCAGATGACATGATCCATTATATAAAAAACCCTAAAGATTCCACTAAAAAAAACACTTGGATCAAATAAATAAATTGAGTGAACTTGCAGGATACAAAGTCAATATACAGAACTCTTGTGTTTCTATATAGTATTAACAAACTATCAGAAAGGAGAATTAAGAAAAGCAATCCTGGACTACTTTCTTACACCATACACAAAAATAAACTCAAAATGGATGAAAGACCTAAGTGTAAGACAGGAAGCCATCAAAATCCTCAAGGAAAAAGCAGGCAAAAACCTCTCTGATCTTGGCCGCAGCTACTTCTTACTCAACATGTCTCCAAAGGCAAGGGTAACAAAAGCAAAAATGAACTACTGGGACCTCATCAAAATAAAAAGCTTCTGCATAGCGAAGGAAACAATCAGCAAAACTAAAAGGCAACCGACAGAATGGGAGAAGATATTTGCAAACGACATATCAGATAAAGGGTTAGTATCCAAAATCTATAAATAACTTACCAAACTCAACACCCAAAAAACAAATAATCCAGTGAAGAAATGGGCAAAAGACATGAATAGACACTTCTCCAAAGAAGACATCCAGATGGCCAACCGGCATGTGAAAAATGCTCAACATCACTCATCATCAGGCAAATACAAATCAAAACCACAATGAGATACCACCTTACACCTGTCAGAATGGCTAACAGTAACAACTCACGCAACAACAGATGTTGGCGAGGATGCAAAGGAAGAGGATCTCTTTTGCATTTTTGGTGGGAATGCAAGCTGGTGCAGCCACTCTGGAAAACAGTATGGAGGGAGGTTCCTCAAAAAACTAAAAATAGAATTGCCCTACAACCCAGAAATTGCACTACTAGGCATTCATCCAAGGGATACAGGTGTGCTGTTTTGAAGGGACACATGCACCCCCATGTTTATAGCAGCACTATCAACAATAACCAAAGTATGGAAAGAGCCCAAATGTCCATCTATGGATGAATGGATAAAGAAGATGTGGTATATATATACAATGGAGTATTTTGACTCAGCAATCAAAAAAAATGAAACATTGCCATTTGCAACCACGTGGATGGAACTGGGTATTCCCAATTCCTAGAACCCAATTCCCAGGGTATTATGCTAAGTGAAATTAGTCAGAGAAAGACAAAAATCATATGACTTCACTCATATCAGGACTTTAAGAGACAAAACAGATGAACATAAGGGAAGGGAAACAAAAATAATATAAAAACAGGGAGGGGGACAAGACAGAAGAGACTCATAAATATGGAGAACAAACTGAGGGTTACTGGAGGGGTTGTGGGAAGGAGGATGGGCTAAATGGGTAAGGGCCATTAAGGAATCTACTCCTGAAATCATTGTTGCACTAGATGCTAACTAATTTAGATGTAAATTTTAAAAAAGAAAAAAGAAAAAGAGATAATGATCCTATTTATAATTAAATCAAAAAGAATAAAATATCGAGGAATTAAAAAAAATACCTGGGAATAAATTTAACGAAGGAAATAAAAAATTGAATATGTTAATAAATAGAAAAATGTTCTATACTTATGGATTCAAAGAGTTAGTGTTGTTAAAATGTTCATACTAGCCAAAGCCATTTATAGATTCAATGTAATCCTGACAAAAATTCGAATAGCATTTTTCACAAAAATAGAACAAATAATCCTAAAATATGTATGGAATCACGGAAAATCTGAAATAGCCAAATCAATTCTGAGAAAGAAAAGCAAAGCTGGAGGCATCATGCCCCCTAGTTCAATATATATTACAACAATATAGTCATCAAAACAGTATGGCATTGGCCTAAACACAGACAGATGGATCAGTAAAACAGAATAGAAGTCCACAAATAAACTCATGCTTATTTGTTCAATTTACGACAAAGATGCCAAGAATATACAATGAGGAAAGGCAGGATCTTCAATAAATGGTGCTGGGAAAACTGGACAACTACATGCAAAATAATGAAAATGGAACCCTACAAACATACAAAAAAAAACCCATACAAAAAAAAAAAACCATACAAAAAAAATTAAAAATGAATAAAGAATGAATGTAAGACCTGGAACTATAAAACTTGTAGAAGAAAACATAGGTAGTAACCTCCCTAACAATGATCTTAGTGAGGATTTTTTTTTATTTGACACCAAAAGCAAAGACAACAAAATCAAAAACCAAATGGGACTACCTCAATCTAAAAAGCCTCTGTACAGCAAGGAAAGTCAACAAAATGAAAATGCAACCTACTGAGTGAGAGAAAATATTTGCAAATATAAGCAGTTATCCCAAAATACACAAGGAACTCTTACAAGTCAATAGCAATAACAAAAAGATGTTCAGTATCACTAATCATCAGGGAAATGCACAGAACGCTTTCAATTATGAGTAACAACTTACCTATTTCAATCTGGCTTGAATCAATAAGGAAATGTCATGGCTCATAGAGTTAAGTCTAAAGAATGTAAATATTCAACAATATTTTAGCCAAGTCTTCAGCTCCATTATTCTGTAATTCTCTAAATTCTTTTTTCCTCCACATGGTGGCTTCATCTTTAAGCTAGATTTCCTCATGGTCACAATTACTGGTGAAATATAAGTATTATACCAGAATGTGATGTGTATCATAGGCAGTCACTAAGAAGAGGTTGTGGAGACAGTAATTTCACCCTTTTATATAGCCAAGCACTTAGAGTCCATCAAGACATGTCTTCCTATAGTTCATCCTAAATTCACTTGGTAATTGCAATGGCTGTGTTAGTGAATTAGCTTTATCCAAAGGAATAACAAACTTCCCCTATTTTTATGACAACAAATAATTTTGCAACTTGGAGTGAACCAAACTTCTGAAGTTGGGCTCCTGCTCTCTCACATAAACTGGAAGTTGAGAGGCAATCATCAAGAATGATCACATCCCTAACATCCAACTGCCAGGTCCTTGAAGAAGACATTCTGTGGTTACAAAGCTGGTCTAAGACTTATTTAGTTTTTAAGTATTTATATTCATCTTGAAGAGACAGAGAAAAAACTTACAAGGTTCCTGAAGTAAATGCTCTAGGAAAAGGAAGTAGGAAAGTCCCTTCCCTTATTTTCAACAGGGAGGATTAAGCCTCTGAATTTTTATTTTTCCTACACAACGACGCTTCCGGTCCCAATCTGGACACCGTGCATCCTTACCCAGGTTGAGAGAGGTGGGGAAGTGAAAAGAGAGGATTATCTTTTCCCTCAAAAGAGCAAAATCCTTTCTCTGTAGTCTGAAGGAATATATCTAGTATAAAAAGGACAAGGAGGAGAAGGAGGAGGAGAAGGAGGAGAAGGAGGAGAAGGAGAAGAAGAAGAAGAAGAAGAAGAAGAAGAAGAAGAAGAAGAAGAAGAAGAAGAAGAAGAAGAAGAAGAAGAAGAAGAAGAAGAAGAAGAAGAAGAAGAAGAAGGAAGAAGAAGAAGAAAACAACTATGTACTTGTTGGTTTACAAGTGTTGAACTTGTTTATTACCAATCTCTTAAATACCCACACAGGTGGCAAACAATCAGGACTGGAGCAAAGAGGAAAGTCCATCCACCAGGAAATCAGGAGTATATTTGGAGACAAATTCTCAGACTCTCATCCCATGGAAACTTCTTTACCCCCGCCTGCCTTCAAATTGGTGTTAAGGAGATACACCTGTGTGTCAGTGGTGCTGCTCCTGCCTGGTACCATCTCAGACTGCCTTTAAAGCTGTGGTTCACTATTTTGATATCGTAAGTAAGGGTAAATCATCTTTTGTGGGTGAATTTTCTTTTCTTTTCTTTCTTTTCTTCTTTTTTTTTTTTTTAACAATTATTCACCTTTGAAAGACAGAGAGAGACAGAGTGCGAATGGGGAAGGGGCAGAGAGACAGGGAGACACAGAATTCGAAGCAGGCTCCAGGCTCCAAGCTGTCAGCACAGAGCCTGATGCGGGGCTCGAACTCAACAGACCACAAGATCATGACCTGAGCCGAAGTCGGCCGTCCAACTGACTGAGCCACCCAGGTGCCCTGAATTTTCTATTAAGTAATGGCTACAAGTTACTAGAACCAAGAGAAGTGATAAATTACACAGAAAAATTTTGTTTCAAAACTGATACACAAGAGAGACCATAATTAAATACCTATAAATATTTTCTATTATGTTTTACTAACCCCCCTCACTTAGGTTCAGTAGGGTACGTTTTCTCCAAAGGTGCTGCTTTGAATGAGATCTTATATATTTGGATGTAATGAGTGATAAAATCCCAGTTGTAAACAAAATTTGATACTTTACAGTAAGGGTAATCACTATTTTTAGTGTATTAAACATTACAATATAATTTTCCCTACTATGAATATTATAAACTAGTGGTTTATCATGCTACATATCTTAACATTTAATGTCATCTTTTGCAAGTCTTTATAAATTTAAACCTCTCTGGCAGGCTGGCTAAATCCTGAAATGCCACCTTTTGTGGATATCACAGCTATAAAATGTTATTTGGCTGGATTGTTGCACTTAGTGGTGCTGGCATCTAGACATTTTAATGCATCCTGCTGCAGTAATAAAGGATACAACTATTGATTCCAAAACTACAAAATGATGTTTTAAAAACGATAGGATTTCAGTGGATTTAGTCATGCCTTTATGTTCCTCTGTGATGCTTAGTTTTATGTGTCAACTTGACTGGCCCACAGGATGCCCAGGTATTTCGTTAAACTTGTTGGGGATACATCTGTGAATGTGTTTTTGAGGAGATTAGCATTTGAATTGGTACACTCAGATTTAGTAAAAATGACTGCCTTTTCCATTGTAGTTGGGCTTCATGTACTCTGTTGAAAGCCCAAATAGAATAAGAAGAGTAAAGGAGAGTTCCCTGTCTTCCCACCTGTCTGAGCTGGAACACTGGTCTTCTCTGACTGGAAATAAATAGGTACATCTATTGATCTTACTGATTTGGTTTTTCTGGAGACCTCTAATACAGGTATGATGAGAGAAAAGGAAAAGTGCACTTTAAGAGGTGTTGTTTTTCAGTGTTACATGCAGTTTTACATGCACAAATCTCTGTAGCTGTTGTTGTTATAGTCTGTTTAATCATTAGGGTGTAATTTTGGATTCAAACTTCTCAGACAACTTCAATTCTAGAATTTTTCAGTTTGGTGATTTTGACAGACACATTTCTTCTTAGGGGTTATAAGACTGCTTTACTAAAATCCATTCTTATGTGGAATGGATGTGCTCAGATGAACTTTTTCTTTACTTAAAACTGTACTCTACCTGATCCCACCAAGAACAGGTTCCTGGTTGTTTCGCTCTCCTTTGAGACTGTTACCAAGTGTTCTTTTCTTCTAAACAGTATAGCCTTCTGTAATTTTGTCTTATCAATGTGCTAATCCTGAGAGCAGTATTGTTCTCAGGTCCTCACATCGCTGGAGGATTCTGGCCTTGTTTTGCCTGGACCTTATCACTACCTTTTGGCAGGAAAGCAGGTGAGAAATGATGGTTGCATGGCTTTGAAGGTCAGACTCTTTCCACTTCGTCCTCACATTCCATAGCTAATGTTCTGTTACCTTCCCACTTAACTACCACTCCATTTATTCCCTTGATTAATAGTATGGGACCACTCTGAGGGCTAGGGGGCACACAGCAGTAAGCCAAAAACATATCTGACCCCATGGATCTTACTTTTAAGTGGAAGATTCAGACAATAAACAAGATGACTATATAATTGCAAATTGAGGGAAGGGCTATAAAAGAAAAACAAATAAATACAACGGAACTTTTCCCATTTGAACTCCTTGGCTGTTGACCTCAGTGTCCCTAACAGCTAGACAGGGTAAAGGTGAACACCACCACCCCCAACACCAAGGATGCCCTAAGGCTGTAAAAAAAGGAAGAGAAAATTCTCTCTCCTCTGGGTACTGCAGGGGGAAAACTGTATGTTATACATGCCTAGAAAATCTGATTGTCAGCTTAGTTCACTTTATGACCATCTTTTCTACTTCTCCTGACTTTATCTCATAGCTACCAGATTTTGCTGATTATGTTCTTACCACTCTATTAGCTCTGTCACTCTTCCATTCTGTGGTTCTCCCTAGTGCTGTATAAAAAAGCCTAGAAGAGACAATACCATCTGCATGGGATGCAATATATTCTGTGCAATATTTTGCCCCTCACCTTCTTCCTGTTGCTCTACTCACCCTTATTGACCCCAGAGGTACTGGAGGTTAGTTATTAGACCCAAATTGTCACTAATAAATCTATTAAGTACTCATACACCTTTATGAATAGTCTACATACATTTACTGAATATATTAGATCTTGCACTTGGACCATGAAACGGAGATACTCATTTATCGATGCTTACAGTTTTATGGTTATGAAATATTCTCAGCAAGGTTTTTTACTTAGGCCTTCACTTTCCTTTACCCTCCAACCAAATCCTTGAAAACTGCAGATGGAAGGTAAAGCATTAAAACTTAAGTTTGTTTATTATTATTTATTAAAACTTAAGTGTGATGTTTTAAATAAGACATAATACTATGGATAGTTGCTGAGATACTGGGCCCTTAAAAATTAATTTTTCTGAAGGGAATGCAAGCTGGTGAAGCCACTCTGGACACGTGCACCCCCATGTTTATAGCACTATCAACAATAGCCAAAGTATGGAAAGAACCCAAATGTCCATCAATGGATGAATGGATAAAGAAGATGTGGTGTCTACACACACACACACACACACACACACACACACACACAATGGAGTATTACTCAGCAATCAAAAAGAATGAAATCTTGCCAATTGCAACTATGTGGATGGAACTGGAGGGTATTATGCTAAGTAACTTAGTCAGAGAAAGACAAATATAACTTCATTCATATGAGGACTTCAAGAGACAAAACAGATGAACATAAGGGAAGGGAAACAAAAATAATATAAAAACAAGGAGGGGGACAAAGCATAAAAGACTCATAAATATGGAGAACAAACAGAGGGTTACTGGAGGGGTTGGGGGAGGGGGGATGGGCTAAATGGGTAAGGGGCACTAAGGAATCTACTCCTGAAATCATTGTTGCACTATATGCTAATTTGGATATAAACTAAAAAAACAAAATAAAACTTTTCTGATTAAGTAAAACACACTCACTGTAAACATTTAAAAATTAGACATGATGGAGAAAACTATATCAGAATTAAATTAGTCTTTCATCTGTATTTGAATATGCAGGTAATTACCTTTACTAATGCACTTGTTCCTTAGTAGTAAACATCTTTGTCCCAAGAAGCCTTAGGTACTTCAGGGTTTTTTCTTTTGAATGGTTTCCCAGATAAGAAATTACTAGGCAAAAGGGTTAAGCATTTTTCACACTCGTGAGACACAATACTAATTATGTTCCCAAGTGGAGATACTAATTTACACCTCTGATAGTGCCTGTTTCATCATAAATATATAAAATTTGAGAAGTATTCAACTGTTGTAAAATCTGTGAAATTTCAATGCCCAAATACCATTGATTTCTGTCATTGCTCTGTCTTGCCTGCCATCCCCATCATGGTCCATGCTGCCATCATCTCTCTCGACTTTTGCAGTAGATGTGTAACTAGTTTCTCTCTTCTCTTTTGCTCCTCTCCAGTTCATTTTCCTCACTGTGTCAGCCATCATCTTTTTTAAACAAATGAAATTCTTATTTGACATTTTCCTGTTTGTACCTCTTCAAAACCTTCCCATTACTCCTACAGTAAATACTCTGAGTCTAGAGATGAAAGTCCCTAATATGGCCTTCCAAAACCCAAACATGCTATTCCCTGCCATTTATAGCCTCATTATGTTCTGCTTTTACATCTTTCCACTTCTAACAACTCTGCCTTCTTTCCACTCCTTGAATACCCATACCCTCTCCTACTTTTGGAAAGAGAGTATAATGTTTCATCTGCCCAATTTTCCTCCTTCCCTCCAACCTTTTCATTCTTAAACCTTTCATGTATCAGCTCATATGCCATATGCTCACTCCATAGCCTAAAAAGCACCTTTATTTTCTTTAAATCTGTATCGCAATTAATAATTACTTATTCATGAGAGTATTTGATTGTTCACACCAGACTACAGTTCTTGGTCAAATCAGATCAGATCAGGTCTGTTTTGCTCACCTTTAAATCCTCAGCCCTGCAAAGAGCGCTTGGCACATGGCTACAGGTCAACATTATTTGCTTACAGAATAAAAGCTATTTATTTCTGGAATGAATGTATGAATCTGGATTTGCTATGAAACTCTGAAAACATAGTAAGAAAGGAGAGTGACCCCAGATTGTAAAGAATGCAAAGTACTAGCCAAATGAAAGTGCGTCAAAGAAAACATGTTTAAGTGTGACTTTTGACCAGTTATCTGGACTCTGCTCCTAAATGCTTCTTGTTCTAATAGCAATGACACTGTCCCATTTACCTCTTTTCTGATATGAAAACTGTATATAACTTTTACCCTGAATTTGATTTAAACTATAATAAAATTATTGTTGATTTTAATACAATGACTTTGTGAATTGTATTATAGGAGGTAAACCAGGAAGGCAACTGTAAGAGAAGGAAGGGAAGGAGTCAATATAAATTTCAGCAGCATGAATTTTTAAGGAAAATTTCTTTCCCTTTTACTTAAGAAGCTACCTCATTTTAAGGTGTCAAAAATCTAGGAGTATCAAAACCACCAAATCAACAAAGAGTAGTAAGATATTTTTGTGCATATAACACAGTTCAAAACATGGGAGCTTGTAAAATTAAAAATGGGGGCACCTGGAGGGCTCAGTCTGTTAAGCGTCCAACTTTGGCTCAGGTCATGATCTCACCATTCGTGAGTTCGAACACCGTGTCGGGCTCTGTGCAGACAGCTCCAAGCGTGGAGCCTGCTTCGGATTCTGTGTCTCCCTCTCTTTCTCTCTGCCCCTCCTCTGCTCATGTTCTGTGTGTGTCTGTCTCTCAAAAATAAACATTAAAAAAATAAAAATAAAATAAAAATGGATATGAAACTCAGGGGCATAGAATTACAGGATGACTTATAAAATCAAAGTGAAAAAGTTGTTAACCTTTACAATGATTGGTTATTTAAAATGGAAATATCCAGATGGCAGGGGATTGGTTTAAAGTGATTATCTCATGCAATTTTTAGGAAAATAACTAAGTTTCTTTACAATTGTCAAAGGCATTTATAAAAAGTAAGTTTCACTTACGTTCATGAAATAAGTTACATTTAGTTTTGCTTATGCAGCTTAAATGGTTTTATCTGCTCAGGGTTTTCTAAAGTCCCGTCTCCATTTAGTATTTAATTTTAACAGAGGTTTTTGTTTTATTGCAAATTATCCAAACTAATTCAGCAAAAGCTGTACAATCCTGAGTTCTCTCCAGACACTAGAGCTGTGTAAATGATTAAAACAGCAAATAGCTAGGAAGAGTTAGTGCCCAGAGCTTTGCTGTTGCTGCTTTTTAATATAAAAGGAATAAGTAAAACCTTAAAGATACCAACTTTTGAGTTCTTATTTGGTCAAAAGTTCCTCTAGAAACAATCCTAGCTTTTCTACAGCCTAATTATTGGATCCTCTTTTGAGATAATCATACTCTCGTACTTTATCTTCATTTCCGTAAATAACTAGGTATTATGACCATAATTCAAATCTATAACTCTAGCAAGAAAAGCAATTATGGCATGAGCAATGAGTACCAATAGGGAATACAAACCTGTAATAAACCATATTTAGGGCTGAAGATAATCTGAGCTTTGCATAATTTAGGTTAGAAAAACATTTAAATGACAGTTAACTGTCAACTAGGGAAAATTCTCAGAACTATCTTTCAACCTAAAGTCTGGAAAAGCAGATCCACTGTGGTGCAATATCACCATGACAGATACTGAAATTAAAGGAAGGGAGCGTATGTGCTGAGAAACACCTGGAAGCTGGAATGTTCACTCCCTGAAAAAGCAGTACAAATCTGTCAAAAGACAGTGGTACCTAACTTAAGGGGCATGATATAAGTGAAGAAGTCTTGTACTGAGATCATTCTGATTTCTCAAATAATCAAGTCCTTCAAGTGTATTCCAAAAAGTGAAAATCCATAGTAAAGCAAGTAATTTCAGAGCAGAGTTCTTATTATACTGGGGTGGGGTAGAAGGGGGGTGAAGTTAAATTACTTAAGTTCAATACTGGTTTGTCTCTGCCAGGTGCTTATCCTAAGTCCTAGACTCCTGCAACTTTAGCAGTTTTATAAGGTCCTTCATGAAGAAAAAAAAAGTCAGCGTTTACAGAAATCACAACCAATTTAAAATTAAGCTTACAACTGGCTTCCCTTTTAAGCATAGGGTTGATAACTTTTTCTACAATATTCGGAATACGAAAAGGAAAAAATAATCATGTGTTACACTCAAGTCAAAAAACAAAAACACAAAATTTGACCAAGATGGAGACACAGGTTGTTCCTGACTCAAAGTGGATTAAAGATCTTAATGTGAGCCTTCAAACTATGAAAATCCTCGAAGAGAACACAGGCAGTAATTATCTGACATCAGCCATAGCAACATTTTTCTAGATATGTGTCCTGAGGCAAGGGAAGCAAAAGCAAAAATGAACTATTGGGACTACATCAAAATCAAAAGCTCTGCACAGCAAACAATCAATAAAACTAAAATACAATCTACTGAATTGGAGAAGATATTTACAAATTATATATCCAATATGGGGTAGTATCCAAAATATGTAAGACTTAACACACACACACACACACACACACACAACCACAAACAACAACAAAAAACACACATACACAATTATGTATAAGTGTGTGTGTCTGTGTATAATGAAATCCATATAAATACATGTATATAAAATACATACACATGGAATATCAGCCATCAAGTATTGAGGAAATCTTCCCATTTGTGACAATATAGTTGGACCTGGAAGGCATTAAATAGTGAAATAAGCCGGAGAAAGACAAATAATGCATGATTTCATTTATATGTGGAATCTTAAAACTCACAGGAAAATATATCAAACTTGTTGTTACCAGAGGCATAGGGTGTACAATGGATGAAGGTGATCACAGATACAAACTTCTGGTTATAAGGTAAGTAATAGGGGCATACAGTAAAAAGTGAAGAAGACAGCTTATACTTTGTATGATATATAGGTAGGTTACTAAAAGTTTAAATCCTGGTTGGGTTCAAAATGGCAGAGGCGGAACATATTGACCTCACTCCATCCCACAGAGCAAATATATATGAAATATTTTCTCTTAAAAAGGCAAGAAAACTAGGTGAGCAGAATCTCCACAACAAAGGAAAAAATAACAGCTTTAAGATGGGTAGGGGAGGCAGAAAAAGTCCTACACAAAAATATCTTCCCCAATCACAGCAATCCACGCGTGAAAGGAATCTCAAAAATACAGAACTTTTCCCTAAGTGTTTGTGCTCTACATCAAGTACTACAACCCTTCAATCCTACATGAAATGAGCTTCCTAAATGATGGGCTTTGAAAAACAATGGGAATTATATGCAGGAAAACCACAATTTACTTACAATAAATACACAAAGGAGAACAAGAAAAGAATACAAATATATCATTAGTGAAAGCCATCAAACCATGAGGGAATAGAAAAAGAGAAGAAATGGACAGTAATAACAACAACAGCTTAGAAACAACTAACAAAATGCCTAAGTAAAAACCTATCAATAATTGCTTTAAATGTAAATAAACAAGATTCTTCAATCAAAAGACATAGGTATTTTTTTAAAGCCATTCAGCCATTCTATCTACATGCTGCCTACAAGACTCACTCCAGAAGGAAGGACACACAGAGACCAAAAGTGAAGGGATAGAGAAAGCTATTCCATGCAAATGGAAACAGAAAGAAAGTTGGTGTAGCTATACTGTTACACAAGATTGGCTTTCAAAGAAAGACTACAATAATAGACAAAGAAAGGCATAATGATAGAGGGTCAATCCAACCAGAAGATATAAAACACACACACACACACACACACACACACACCATAGGAATACCAAATGAATAAAGTAAACATTAACATATCTGAAGGGATGAATTGACAGAAATATAAAAATAGTAGGGGAATTTAACACCCCACTTACATCAATAAATAAACTAAAAAGAAAATTCATAATGAATTTAATAGGTATACAAAAACATTCCATCTAATAGCAACATTATGTACATTCTTCTTAAGTGCACACTGAACAGTCTCCAGGATAGATCATATGTTAGGTCACACAGGTATCAATAAATCCAAGAATGAAACCATATGAAGCGTCTTCTCTAACCACAGTATAAAACTAGAAATCAATAAAAGGAAGAAAACTGGAACAAACACAAAAATGTGGAGATTAAGCAACATATTACTGAATAACTAAGAGGTCATCCAAGATACCAATGAAGAAATTTTTAAAAACCTAGAGACTAATGTATAGAGAACTATGACACAGAAATATTTGCAATACATCAAAACTGGTCTAGAAGAAATACATACATACAGGCCTACCTCAAAAAAACAGAAAAATCTCAAGCATTTTAACACTGAAAGAATCTAGAAAAAGAAGGAAAAAAAAATAACCCCAGGAAGGAAGAAAATAATAGAAGGAAAAAAATAATAAAATCAGAGGAGAAATAAAAAAGAGGCTTAAAAGACAATAGAAAATATCAATGACACCAAGAGCTTTGGAAAGATCAAAACTGTTAAACCTTTAGCCATATGTACCAAGAAAAAGACCAACTGAGGTCAAAAAAACAAGATCAGAAAGGAAAAAGACAAAGTAATTATTAATACCACAGACATACAAAGGACTGTGATACTATGAAAAATTATAAGCAAACAAATTGGATAATTTAGAAGAGTGGATAAATTACTTGAAAAATAGAGTCTTTAAAAACTGAATCAGCAAGAAATAAAAAAATCTAAACACAACAATTACTGGTAACAAAATTGAATCAAAACACTCCCACAAACAAAAGTCCAGACTTGGCTTCACACATTAATTCTACCATATATTTAAGGAAAAGTGAATACCTACTCTCCTCAAACTATTTTAAAAAATAGAAGGAAAACTTTCAAATTGATTCTACAAGGCCAGCATTGCCTTGATACCAAAACCAAAGACAGTACCAAAAAAACAAAAAACAAAGAAAACTACAGGCCAATATCTTTGATGTTCAAAGATGCAAAATTCTTCAATAAAATATTAGCAAACCGAATTCAACAATATATTAATAAGTTCACCACATCAAGTGGAATTTATTTCAGGTATGCAAGGATGGTTCAACATGCACAAGGCAATCATTGTAATAAACCATACTAACCAAATGAGGAGTAAAAACCATATAATTATCACAAAAGATGCAGAGAAAGCATATGATGTAATTCAACATTCATTTCTGATAAAAACTCTTGACAAAGTGGATTTAGAGGGAATATACTTCAATATTAACAAAGGCCATGTATGACAAACCCACGGCTAACAACACACTCTGTAAGAAAAAAATTGAAAGCTTTCTCTCTAAGAACAGGAACAAGACAAGGATGTCCACTCTTGCCACTTTCACTAAACATAGGCACTGGGAGTTCTAGTCATATGAATTGGATGAAAAGGTAATAGAAGTCATCCAAATTGGTAAGAAAGAAGTAAAACAGTCAGTGTTAGGAGATGACATGATACTATATAAAGCAAGCTGTAAAAACTTCATCAAAAACTATTAAAATGAATAAACTCAGTACATCTGCAGGATAAAAGAATAACACAGGGAAATATCTTTTGTTTCTTTATGTTAATGGCAAAGCAAGAAGAATATTTTAAAAATCAATCTTATTTACAACTGACCAAGAAGAACATACCTAGGCATACAGTTAACCAAAGAGGTGAAATATTTGTACTCTGAAAACTGTAAGACATTGATGAAAGAAACTGAAGGTAATATAAACACGTGGAAAGATATACTCACAGCATGGAAGAATATTGTTAAAATGTCCATACTACCCAAAACAACCTACAGATTCAATGCAATCCCTATCAAAATATCAAAAGTACTTTTCACAGAGCTAGAACAAATAATTCTAAAATTTGTATGGAACCACAGATGACCCTGAATAGCCAAAGCAATCTTTAGAAAAAAGAACAGGGGTGCCTGGGTGGCTCAGTCAATTAAGTGCCCAACTTCGTCTCAGGTCATGATCTCGTGGTTCGTGAGTTCGGGCCCTACATCAGGCTGCACAGATGGTGCATAGCCTGACTGGGATTCCCTCTCTCCCTTTCTTTCTGCCCCTGTCTCCCTCATGTTCTCTCTCAAAAATAAATAAATAAACTTTAAAAAAAAAGTTTTCTAAAAAAAGAACAAAGCTGGAGGTATCATAATCCCAGATTTCAAGATAGAATACAATGCATAATAATCACAATGAAATGTTATTGGCACAAAAAGAGACACATAGATCAATGGAACAGGATAGAGTCCAGAAGTAAACCCATGTTTATATGGTCAATTAATATATAATAAACGAGGCAAGAATACCCAATGGGGAAGGATAGTCTATTCAATAAAAGTTTGGAAAACTTTATTGGCCATAAAAATTGGTGCAACCACTGTGGAAACAATATGGAGTTTCCTCAAAAAATTAAAAATAGTAAAGACATACAATCCAGTAATTCCACTAGTAGATATTTACATCCCACAAGAGAAGGAAACACTAAAGAGATATATATGGATCCCTTATTATATGGCAGCATTAATTACAATAACGAATATATGGAAGCAATCTAAGTGTACATTTATAGATGAATGGATAAAGATCGATATAAATATGCAATGGAATGTTACTAAGCCATAAAAAAAATAGTATCTTGCCATTATAACAACATGGATGGACCTAGAGGATACTATGCTAAGTGAAGTAAATCAGACACAGAAATACAAATACCATATGATTGAACTTCTATTAAAAAAACTAAATCAGAAACAGTATAACAAATATAGAGGTGGTTATCAGAAGGCATGGCTGTGGGAGGGTGGTGATGGGCTAGAAAGGTAAAGGGGATTAAGAGACACAAAGTTCTAGTTATAAAAGTGAAAAGTACAGCGTTTGAAGATAGTCCAACTGCAGTAACATTTTAGTGTCAGAAAGTAACTCCAATGCTCATGAGCATTAAGCAATGTATAGACTTGCTAAATCATTGTTACACAGCTGAAAGTAATATAACATGTATGTCAACTATACTTGTAAAAAATAATAATTTTTTTTTACGTTCATTTATTTATTTTGAGAGAGGGAGAGTAAGCAGGGGAGGGGCAGAGAGAGAGCCGGGGAAAGAATTCCAAGCAGGCTCCGCACTGTCAACACAGAGCCTGATGAGGGGCTTGAAGTCATGAACAGAGAGATCATGATCTGAGCCAAAATCAAGAGTCGGACACACTTAAGGGATAGAGCCACCACCACCCCTAACAATTTTTTTTTAAATAGACACACAGATTAATGGAACAAATTTGAGAACACACATGTATGGACAATTAATACAACAAAGTAGTCAAGAACATCCAGTGAAAAAGGACAATCTCTTCAATAATTGATGCAGAAAAAACTGGACAGCCACATGCCAAAAAATGAGCCTGGCCCACTCCTCTATGCCATACACCAAAATGAACTCATAAGGGATTAACAACTTGAATATGAAGCCTGAAACCATTAAAATCCTTTGAAGAAAACATAGCTGGGAAGCTTTTTGACACTGATCTTACTGATATTTTTGTGGATCTGACTGTAAAGGCAAGGGAAACAAAAGCAAAAAATAAGTGAGGTTATATCAAACTTAAAAGTTTCTGCACATTAAAAAAATTATCAGGGGTGCCTGGGTGATTCAGTCAGTTAAGCGTCCGACTTCGCCTCAGGTCATGATCTCATGGTTGGTGGGTTCGAGCCCCACATCAGGCTCTGTGCTGACAGCTCAGAGCCTGGAGTCTGCTTTGGATTCTGTGTCTCCCTCTCTCTCTGGCCCTTCCCAGTTCATGCTGTCTCTCTCTGTCTCAAAAATAAATAAACATTAAAAAAAATTTTTTTTAATTATCAAAACAAAAAGGCACTCTACTGAATTGGAAGACTTTTGCAAATCAGGTATCTGAAAAGGGACTAATATCAAACATAGGAAAAACTCATTAAAGACAGCAACAACAAAAAATGAATGTCATTTTAAAACTGGCAGAAAATCTGAATGGATGAATGGATAGTAATAAATGGAAAATGTAAGACAAATAGACATTAAAAAAAATACAGTTGGCCAAAAATCACATTAAAAGATGTTAAACATGGCTAATTAAGGAAATGAAAATGAAATCAAGAATAGGATGTTACCTCATACCTGTTAGGTATGGACAGGGTATGGAGCAAAGGGATCCCTCGTGCAATGCTGGTGGTGATATAAATTGGTGTAGCTACTGTGGAAAGAGTATGGAGGTTCCTCAAAACAAAAGGAAAAGTAGAACTGTCTTATGATCCAGCTAGTCCATTCCTGGGTATTTACCTGAAGAATACAAAAACACTGATTCAAAAAAATATGTGTACCCCTTTGTTCATTGCAGCAATCTTTACAGTGGTTAGAAATGGAAACAATGGATGAAGGGATAAAAAAATGTAGTATGTATATATGTTTGTATATACACACACTTGCATACAATCAAATAATACTCAGCCATAAAAAAAATAATGAAATTTTTGGGACTCCTGGGTGACTCAGCAAGTGTCTGACCCCTGAGTTCTGTTCATGTCATGATCTCAATCTCCTGAGTTTGAGCTCCACATAGCATCCAGCTCTGTGCTCAAAGCGTGGAGTCTGCCTGGGATTCTCTCCCCTCTTTCTCACTGCCCCTCCTCTCCTCATGCTTGCTGTCTCTTTTTCTCTCTCAAAATAAATGAACTTAAAAACAAATAATGAAATTTTGTCATATGCAACAACATAGATAGACCCTGAAATCATTAAGGTAAGTGAAGTAAGTCAGATGGAAAAAGACAAGCACTATGTGATTTCACTCCTACATGGAACCTAAAAAACAATTTCAACAAAACAGTGAACAAAACAAACTCATAGATACAGGGAATGGATTGGTGGTTACCAATCTGAGGGGTGGGAGAAATTAGTAAAGAGGTTAATTGTATGGTAATAGATATTAAGTACACTTTTAATGGTGATCACTGTGTACATGATGTGCAATTATAACATTGTGTACCTTAAACTTACATGTTATATGTCCATTTACCTCAGGAATAAAAAGTGAATATAAAAGGTCTCATCACAGAGAGAAGGTTTTTCTTTTTCTTTTTTCTTTTATCAATATGAGAAGAATGGATGCTAACTGATCCTGTTTTGGTAATCATTTTATGATATATAGAAATCAAGTCATCATGCTATATGCCTTAAATTTATACAGTGCTACATATCACTTATTCACTAAAAAAAAAAACGGGAAAAAAAGATTTTCTAAAGAAAACTTTAGGTGGTGGTTTTCCCCATAATTTAAATTGTATGGAATAAAAATCTTTATTTATGTAGTAGAGATTGGAAATGTATGCTTTAACTTATGTTTATAGCTACTGAAAATTAATGGAAAAAGAGGGGAAACCAGGCAAAGAAAAAAGTATAGGGAAATCTGAATAACATTTTTTAATATAAGTGTCCACAAATGCTAGAGGAGCCTTTCACGTTCCTTGGAAATCAGAATGTATATTGTCATTGCCCTCTGAATTTCTTATTAGCTCTCTAGTAGTGAGATTTCTTCCCTTTGCCTGGGGTAAGCTTCTATTCTCATTTTCAGACTCTAGAGATGTTTTAAAAATAAAGACATTTTTTTCCTGATCTCCTGAGTATTTGCACCTGCATATATAAATAATTTTAAGTTTTTGAAATATTATTTCTCCTCTCTGAACACTTGAAGTTGCTTGTCATATCTAATAAAGTCCTTAAAGTTTCAAAACTTCTCAGATGGACGTATGTCAGTTCCTTGTAGGATTAGTGCTGTTTATTTCTGTTTCCAGACGATTTTCTACTCTTTCGGAATATTAAGTTTTCCACCTAGAAAATCACTAAATTGACACGGATGATCTTCAGGATCCATCCAAGCTGTAATATTGACTCTATCTCTAAATTTGCATTTGGAATCAGGTTTTTGATGGTTCTAAGCATCACTCCCACATACTTCAGACTCAAGCAAAATTCATTTTTGATTGGATCGTAATAGGAATAACCCATATTTTCCTTCCTGAAGCAAAAATATTTTTGAGAAAACATGTGAAACATGTTGACTCTCCTCTGCTACTCCAGTTTGAACAAAGGAATTGTGTAAGAAGTCTCTTGGGGAGAACAGGAGTTCAGGAGCTACAGCTCCCTACCTGAGTGTCCACTTTCCATTCCTAACTGTTCTCAAACTCTGACCAGTTTAAGTCACTCTAATTGTACTCTCAGTGAACTTCATTAATTAACAACCAATACTTTCTCATTTTCCTGAGATTTAACATAATGAATAAGACCTAATCACTGCCTGCATTTCGTTTAAAATCTTTAAGTAGGAGTTTTTAAACAACCAACTCGAATACAAAGCAGCCATGACATCAGAGAAAGAAAATGGTTACAAGAACATACAGAAATGATTGTTGATTCAACCTCAGATGCACATGGATGAATTTAGAGGGTGTTATGCAAAGTCAAATAAGTCAAACTAAGAAAGACAGATAGCAGATGATTTCAGTCATATGTGGAATCTAAAATGATAAAACATACAAATAAACAAGGAGCAGAATCAGCCTTATGAATACAGAGAAATGATGGTTGCCCAAGGAGAGGAGAGTTGGAGGGACAGGCAAAATGGGTGAAGGGGATAGGGAGATACAGGCTTCCAGTTAGGGAATGAGTAGGTCATGGGAATAAAAGGCACAGAATAGGGAACACATCCAATGATACTGTAATAGGGAGGTGTGATGACAGATGGTAGCTATCCTTGTGGTAAGCACAGCATAATGCATAGATAAGTTGAATCAGAATGTTGTACACCTGAAACTAACATAACACTATATGTCAACTATATTCAAAATTAAAAAAAAAAAAAAAAAAAAAGAGAGACTTCAAAAAGGAGACTTTGTTCTAGTTCACCTTTGAAGAGCTGGCTTTCAATCCACAAAGTAATTGAGCCTTTCAGAAGAGGGAGGGAAAACAGGAGGATCCCAGGTATCCTCCTCTCTTCCCTTCCAACCACAATGTGTTCTTGCAGATGACTGAGAGCAGACAACAGCTCTGTTTGTTCTTTCTTGAGCATCTAACGTTTGCACAGCACTGGGCTAGCCACTGAGAAATATAGCGGTTAAGAAATAGCATTATCTCTGCCCTAATGGAGATAGGAGGAGGCACTGATTAAATGATACTTTCCAGATCTCTACCAGCTTTAAGATATTATGAAACATTCACGGTAAATTTCCAATTTCATTTTTGTAGAATTTACATATTAAAGATATAGTGAAACAGAAGGATGAGTCCCATTTGAATAATTAAAAGTTTTATTTTATGTAATAATCAGATGTTATTTCTCTGAGTAGCTGAGGAATCTGTAGCCAACACTGAAATTTGATCTTCACTTCTTTAATTCTCTTTTGTTTTCATCATGCTTTAGGGTAGAAATTTTTGAGAATCAATGAGCTAAATAAAGTACTCCAACTGTCTATGTTCTTTCCCCATAGCTTTTGGACTATATTTTAAGCTAGAAAGAGCCTCTGAAAGAGAACAAGCCCAGGCATCAATGGGTAGGAAAATCTTTGGTGTACCCCCAAATATGTGTAAAATGTTTGATTCACATATGACCTCTTATCCTTTGCACATGACACATGTCACTTAATTGAACATGCTTTTGCTAACTGAGCCTGAACTGCCATCATATTATCACAATGGCAGTGCCATAAAATCATTCTCAAACAGAATTAATCAACAACTTAATACTTATTTAATTTCTGTGGCCTTGTCAAAATATGTCATCTTCCAATTGTAAAAAGCAAAGATGAGATAGTACTACTGATGTGTTCATCTAATTAATGTCCAGTAATGACTAATAACCTATGTTTTTGTCCAAGTCTTTTAAGAAATAACTTATTCATCCAATATTAATTAGATATTTCTATCTGTTAGACTAGGCACTAGATATAGAGTCATATATGTGAAAAATCCATTATTAAATTTTCGATGGCTTTTAAAAAATACATCAATTGAATAACTTCAAGCTTTTCTGGTTGAGCACTGAAAACATTTAAACACTTAACAGAGTTATGAATTTAGATATCACTAGGAAACTCTGAAAAAAATATGCCTTCTAAATTTTTTAAATGCTATAAATAAACTATTAATGGATGTTTGATTAATGTTTATTTTTGCTAGCCTGCTAGGTTTAAGTAGGTCAAATTTAGATCACTGAAACACTCTGCTTTCATATATTGCATTATTGTCTGTACTCAGTGTACTCAAAGTACACTGAATCTAAGTAAATACTATACTCTGTATAGTTTTAAAGTTATGAAAGAACTAAAACTGGAAATTAAAAGAAGAAAGTGCTAATTTAATCTCTGCTACTAATTACTCATGTGCTATTGGTCAAAATTTTGATCTGTCTGGACCCTCAAAATTCTTAGTAAAATGAAATCCATGGGAAAATATTAAATATCATTTTTGGCTTTTAACCACTAAAAGGCACAGTATTAATATTTAAAATATTTTTTGCTTCACCGCTGTTCTGGCGATTCTGTTAATACCTACAGTCTTTTGTGTCTGAATTAGTTTATTCACAAAATAAAATCAGGAAACAAAAAAGCTTGAAGATATAACATATGAATAATGCAAGTTAAACTTCTACAAATAAAAACTAAGATTATTGACATTAGAATCTTAACTATCTAACAATACTTTAGGCACAGCTGCAGGAAAGTAAAAATGAGAAGAGAGACCCAAGAAAATGTACAGACTAAAACACAGAAATAAACACAGTCTGCAATGTTATTTTTTTAAAACTAATTCACAGATGTTTTCCATAACTGTCTTTATTGTATGCTGGTATTTTATTGGTTGAATAATCACAAAGTATTTTATCATGTTGATATAAAATAATTTACTTCAGTGATTATGTGTACTTATTTTAATCTTTTTTACTCATGGTATTCTACATTCAATATCGTGATATAGATAGCTAAGAACAGTCTAATTTGTTTTTCCAATGACAAAACATACTTGTACTTCTATATTTTCATATTATCTGTTCTTTACCTTTTAATCTCAATTTCCACAGGCAATAAGTAATCACCTGCTCTTCTGTTTTTTTCTTATACTTCATAAGTAATCTTAATATTCAAATTCAGGTATTTTTCTACTTCAGCAGTTTTTATTAGTATTATTATTCATTAGCATATTTGAATTCTCTTTGTGTTCAATCCTGGAACATCTTATTTATTTTTTTACAGCACCTATTCAGTCTTCCATATATATTATTCTCTGATCTCTTTCACTACATTCTAGATGCATCCCAAGCTCATCCACAATAAAGATGTAATTTTCTGCAAAATTAACACTCTCTTCCTTTTCACTGACTCAAAGAGTTTTTAATTTTTCTGTGAATTCCTCCTATACTTTAGAATTCGATTCTGCATTCCTGAATACACAGCCAATTAAAATTATATATAGATGTGTTGCATGGTTAGTTTTTTCAAATAAGAAACAAACTACAATTTGTTTTCTTTACTATATAATAGCCATCATTTAATTGGCAATTCAGATCAAATACAAGGAGTATAATAAATAACCCTTATCCATGGAATTCAGATATATACTTACTTTTGACTACTCCATTTAAAATCAATTTGTTAATAACCTTATATTCAAAGTCTGAGACTTAACCCTACCTGCAAACTAACACACTTCAAGTCCATACTTCCGGGAATGTAGGCAGAAGAAACAAGATTGCTGGGTCTTCAACAAAGCAGGAGCACCAAGGGTATTAGCATTTTCAGCAGCTGTCCTAAACTCAATTCCTATAGAATAATGTGAATAATACCAGATGCTATGGGCTGGATGTTTGTGTTCCTTCAAAATTTAAAGTTTGAAATCCTAATCCCCATTGGGATGGTATTTGGAGGTGGGAACTTTGGGAAGAAATTAGGTTTAAATGAGGTTGTGAGAGTTGAACCCAAATTACGAGATTGATGCCCTTGTAAGAAGAGGAAGAGACCAGAGTACATTCTCTCTCTCTCTCTCTCTCTCTCTGTCTCCCCGCCCTCTGCCCCTGACTGGGAAAGGATAAAGCAAAAAGGAAGCCATCTATAAACCAGGAAGAGCACCCTCAGCAAATACTGAATATGCTAGCACCCTGATCTTAGAGCTCTCAGGCTCTAGGACTTTAAGAAATAAAGGTCTATTATTTAAGCTACTCAGTCTATGGTATTTTTGTTATAACAGCCCAACATGACCAAGACACCAGCACAAGAGAGAAACTTAAAGCTTACAAAACCAGAATTTTTAGTAACAGACAGTACACGACCTTTTTTTCAAAGGAGCATCATCTTTTTTTTTTTTAATCATATAAACGATACCTCCCTTTGCTTTGGAAGAATATACTATGTTTGTCTTCCAAGGCTATTTGCTATACAAGCATCCTTGAAAAGGTAGTCTGAAACAAAACAATCAGTGTTTCTGCTCGTGAGATGTACAGAAATGAGAGGGATCTATGAACAGCTATCTTCCAAGTTAGAAATCTTGTTATGGGCAACAGAAAACCTGACTAATGACTGAAACTAGATAATGGCATATTTGTTTTATTGCTGTTACAAATCATACAAATGAACTGATTTGGTGGCTCAGTGACACCATCAAAGACAAAGCCAGCCTTGTTCTGCCTTTCCTTCACTTTTATCCAGAAGCTTGTGGCCCCATGGAGGCAACATAGCAGTCAAAGTCCACACATCATGTCCACATTCAACATAAAAAGAAGGTGGAGGGGCGCCTGGGTGGCGCAGTCGGTTAAGCGTCCGACTTCAGCCAGGTCACGATCTCGCGGTCCGTGAGTTCGAGCCCCGCGTCAGGCTCTGGGCTGATGGCTCGGAGCCTGGAGCCCGTTTCCGATTCTGTGTCTCCCTCTCTCTGCCCCTCCCCCGTTCATGCTCTGTCTCTCTCTGTCCCAAAAATTAAAAAAAAAAAAAAAAAAAAAAAAAAAAAAAAAAAAAAAAAAAAAAAAAGGTGGAAAGGGAAGCACCTGAATCAAAAAAGCCAAAACTTTCCTTAAGGCCCTCATCTTGTGCCCATTCACCAAAATTTTGTTACATAGTTTCCTTAACTGCAAAGCAGTTTAGGGGAGCAGGTATTTCTACCTGGCAATTTAGTCTTAATTACTGTGTGATAATCTTTCCTCTTTAATGGCTTGTAGTGTGCTATTCCAAGTTCTGATCTCCAATGCATTGAAGAATCTCTCTGAGATCCTAAGAGTAACCCCACTGCTATATATTTCTTTGTCTTGACAGGTACACTATCTGCTGCCACTGTTGAATCAGTAGAACAAAGTCAACGGTTTTCTTCTCCAAAGCTGAGAACAGTATGTTACTACACCTGGGATAGTTGCTATCCCAGGTTGAGACTTACAACTCACTTCACAAATAGGGGAACAGAGGCTAAAAGATTAAGTAATTTTCAAAATAAAAGTCAATCATGGAAACAGATCTAGAATGCCAGGGTCCAGAATTACAGTGCTGTGTTTCATTCTGTTTCCATGGATACATTATTCACTCCAAATTATCATTGATCTTTTCCATAAAGAATCTCTTAAAACACTCTTAAGTTATATCTTCCTAATGAATATGTCTGAATCTTGACTGGAACAGAGAAATAAATAGGAAAATCTTCTCCTCTGTATTTTTTCTTGCCTGTAGAGTTGAGTAGGTAATATTTAGTACTACCAATAACGATGAGAAGGAATGGATATCCCCTTTTGTAGCACCCCCAGACTGAAGTTGTTTTTCATGTTTAAGCTTTTTTATGCCCTGATGCATATGAAACCCAAAGCAAGAATTCAGCTCTATTCTCAGTCTTTTCTATAGTTTTAAGATCTGTATGAAAATTTCCTATAATCTAAAGATAACCCAGAGGAAGACAGGCACCTTAATGAACAAAAGCTTCTCAAATATATTCCATATTATAATGCAGTCGTTCAGAGAAGAATCTTTCAATCATAGGCCTGTGTGTGAATTACCACTATGGTAATTTATGTGTTTTGTAACTTTGGGCAAGTTACTTAGCTTCTCAGACCAACCCTCAGACCAAAATGATTATATAACAGTGATTATCCTACAGGAACATTTTAAGAATAAATTGAGGTGACGTGAGCAAAAATTTACCACAGTTCCTGGTACTTATGCTTAGTAGGTGGTAGCTATTGCTAGCTCTCAAATATCTTACTAGTAACTCCAAGGTGATTTGGAAAACACTGTTATTATCTACACCTTACTTAAATATTCTTAACATACATTACTATAACACTGGATCTAAAGAGTCCTGAAACAAGAAAGCTGTTTAACTGAACTAGTCTATTTGAGATTTGATATGTCAGATAATTATGCCTGCTCTCCTCTGGATTCTCATTACTAGAAAAGTGGCATAGGAATATGATGAAGATCAAAATGACACATTAGTGGATGTCCAGTAACTCCCGAATAACAGTGCTCACCTTTACATTGAATTCTAAAACATAGCTAGAACCTGAAAGTGGCTTCATCAAGTCAGCATGGCCTATTTTCCTTTTGACATCGTCAGCAGCCCACCCAATGAGCCTGGTTCAATAGATGCTAGACTCACAAGAAAACAGAGAATAGGGGGAGAAGGGAGTGAGAACCAGACAGGAAAAGGGAGGGAGAGAGAGAAATAAAGACAGAGACACAGAGAGCAATTGAGGGTAGATAATTCTGTTCAAAGATTCCCTCTAACACATTTTGGTAAAAACATGAGGATTGGAGAATAAATGGTCTCCTTAAACATAATTTAGCATTTTCTAAATGCTGTGGAAAACAAAATACTTTTGTTAACAACACACCTAATAATATCCTTAAAAAGTGTTCTGTGAAACAATAGCTGTGGAAAGCATTTATTATATATATGTAGGATCCAACGGAGGCTTTTGTCTACAGTGTATTAGGTATGGTTACTTTTTTTTTTTTTTTTCAACGTTTTTTTATTTATTTTTGGGACAGAGAGAGACAGAGCATGAACGGGGGAGGGGCAGAGAGAGGGAGACACAGAATCGGAAACAGGCTCCAGGCTCCGAGCCATCGGCCCAGAGCCCGACGCGGGGCTCGAACTCACGGGCCGCGAGATCGTGACCTGGCTGAAGTCGGACGCTTAACCGACTGCGCCACCCAGGCGCCCCTGTATGGTTACTTTTTAAAACATTTCACCATGGAATCAACTTGGCACTGTACATTCTACTTTTCTTCCAGTACTTAACATGCCTTGAATTGCTTTTCAGTTATGTGTGGGCAATGCTTATCCGCTAGGCTTCTCTTCTTGAGGTAAGCAATCCTAACTTTTATAGATACATAGATATGTCTATCTATAACATCCCCCGTATTTGTCACCATTGGGTTGTAAAGAGAATAAATACTGACGCAGCAGTTATAGTATGATTTGTCACAAGCCAGTTAGCCTCCCTGTGACAATAGCTTTTCTTCTGCCTGAGAACAAGAGATGCTGTGCATCTATCTTGTGTTCTTAACGAACACTGAAGATGGTTCATTTAAGTCAGACCATTTTCTAACAAGGGAACTTGCATGTACATGTCTATCCTTAAACACTAAGGACCTTGCTTAATGTCAGGTTTGTCTAACAAATAGTTCAGTTAGATATAATCTTAGAGATCATTTCACCAAATAAGGCCACCCCAGGCTTCGAAGGGACATTTGGAAGACAGGAACTCATTGAGAAATTCAATATACTCCTCTATCCAAGGCACTGCTTTTTCTCTTCCTAGAGGTGTTTCCATACTGCTCATCTATCAACATTTTCCTTAATTCCAGAATAAAGAACTTCTTAATTCTTCATTCCACAATTAATAATTTCTTAATTCTCCCTAATGATTCTCAAGTTCCTAAAGAAATTGCGGTAATGCCCCAACTCCAGAAGGACAAATATGGCATAAAACAACACTCTAACACACTGAATAAACTGCCAAATAGAATATGAAGTCCGCCTTCAAAAAGTAACCCAGATACTAAAATCGGCTCTGACCTGACACACTCAGGAGATCAGAACTCTCATATCTTTATTGGTAACCACTAGCCAATGTTCACAATATGAACCAAAGCCACCAACATCCTATAAAATGTAAAACCCACACAGAAAAGAACATCCTGGTCTTTATGCAAATTTTTAATCTCATGAATGTGTGAATGAGTGATATTACATGTACCTTTGGGATTATGATATTCTATGATGCATGACAATAAATGGCTAGCTAGTAAACTTCAAACATACTGTGATTTAGATTTAAACCCACAGCTGGTGGTCACAAGTTTAATTTCAGTCGATTTACAGTGTCTCAACACAACATTAATGCAGTGGTGATAAATGAACTGCTTAATCAAACTGATCATTTAATATCATCATTAATATAAGCAGTTGATTGACTAGGTCTGCACAATTTTTTGTTTCATTTTTATTGACCAGAGGTTCATCGTTTTAGTATGTAGACAAAACTGATTCAATAGAACACCAACAAGTATTATTGTTTCTTTAATACTATTATCTTATTTTTTCTTTCTTTGAATAGGTCATGTATAGCAGTGCCAGTTCTCAATAAAATATCATTCTTCATGCGAAGGCATCAAGATTATACATTCTTAGCCCTAAAGGAAAAAGTTCACAGTATTACATGCAACTTTCTTATTTAACTTGAAAAACGAAAGCCTAATACTTGATTATGACTCCAGGAAATATCAATAAATGTAAATATTTATGAATAACCTTAGGATATTTTACAAGCTGACTTTATCAATACCTTAGCAAACTGGAAATTTTTGAGATGGCATCCAGTTAGTGCTATGTAATTACTCCTGAGGTGAGGTGATAGTGATGGTGGGTATTTTGCACCAAAACAAATTCCAGTGGAGCTCTTTTAAGACCGAAATGTATCTGCTTTATCATTCAGTTTTATTTTTATACTTGTGTGAGTTAACTTTAGGCTTCGACTCTTACCTTTCCTACTTGCCTTCTCCAAACCCAATCCCAGTAAGGAGAGATGGTGTCTTTAATTACCTGTCTGCACCTCTTTTTACAAAGTGTAGCCTACAGCTTGGCCAGACAGTAGTGCTATATGCTTCCTGGTGATAAAATCCAATATCCTAGAGAGATGCAAGGGCTCTTGTTTATGGGCTGGAGGAGATGAAAAGCAGATTATGCCCTCGGCCATAAGATATCCCTGCCCCCTAGATGCTGGTTTTAAAGTTTTCCACAAGTGCCCTGTTTGCCTTTCTGATACCTACTATGTAAGCCCCTTATAAAGTATGACCTACAGCGGTGACTGCAATTGTCAAGCTTGCGCACATACAGACACACACACACACACACACACATCCCACTGATAGCATATGGCTTGGTTCTACAAAATAATCATACTCCCTGCCAGAATTCTACTGTACAAAATCATATAAAAGTTCCAAGAAATCAAACTCAAATGTTGAACAAAAGGGTGCTATCACACTACTTGAGACCTACTTTGTCCAATCCCCTGTGTCTTACTGAAGCCAGAATGGAGGGCACAACGGGGAGAAGATGGAGTGAGAATTCTGAAGATCTTTATGCTTGCCATCAGAGTAGTGTTAGAATGGTGTCAAATCTCAGGCATAAAATGTTCCACTATATTTTACGTTTCTTTATTTTTGAGAGGCAGAGAGAGACAGAGCATGAGCGGCGGAGGGGCAGAGAAAGAGAGGGAGACACAGAATCCGAAGCAGGCTCCAGGCCCTGAGCTGTCAGCACAGAGCCTGACGTGGGGCTAGAACCCACCAACCGTGAGATCACGACCTGAGCCGAAGTCGGACACTCAACCGACTGAGCCACCCAGGTGCCCCCAATATTCCACTATATCTTGATGATACTGGAGTTTTACATCACGGCAACACTGGAATTTCTGAAAAACATCCAGCTTTTTAAAATAATTCTATCAACTTTATCCAGTAAAAAATATGTGTATCTTATGACCTAACCAGTTCATGACTGAGATTCTAAGAACCTGGAAAAGATCTAGATTTTTTTCATTGTATTTAGCATTTCAGTGGTCCAAAATGCCATTACTCTTACACTTATGCAACTTATTTCCAGTCTCTGTTTTTTGTTTACTGGTACAACTGTCCGAAAACATCAGGACTCTGAAGAATGCATTTAATTGAAGATTCTATTAAAGAAGGCAAATTAATTAGCAACTATCGACTGACATTCATCAGATATCCAAGAGAAAAAAAAATGGCACACAAAATTAAAAATCCTTCTTGACAAGTAAACTGTAGGTATAACTAGAGTCATACAAAGATGGAACTTTTTTCCTCTTTCTGCTTACTGTGTATTTTTGTGTCAGTTACTTGTATCATAAATGCAAGAAATGTTTTGACTTCCAAAAGATTTATACAAGCAATAAAGCTATGGAAAAACAAGCTGGATATTTTCATGCATCACCTGCAAAGCTGTATGTTTAAGTGCATAATTTGTGGTTTGGTGATGATGGTAAGTATGGAGAACACAGCTGGAATTGCACATCACAGGCTGAATTCTCAATTCTAGCAGAAGTTTAAAAAACTCAGCCTGTGATTTAGAAACTGTGCAAATGCAAAGTATATGTAATTAAGAAAGAATAAATATCAAAATCCACAAGTTCATATTCCTCGGGTTCTTATCACATTCAACACTAGTACTTCAGCAGAAACTGCATTTGATGCTATAGTGGTGCTTCACTCAATAATTCACTTATTTAGTTATTTCTCAAGTACTTGTGAGGGTCTAACATGCATTAGGCCTATTCTACCACTTGAAGAGACAATAATAGGGAAGAAGAACACCTTAGTTTCTCATGGCGCACACAGAATTATGAGTAAAAAAGTGTAGAATGCTTGAGAGGTCATGACAGGATAATCTAATCATGGACATGAGGATATTGTCCCCAGATGGATGTCATTTAGGCAAAAATCCAAATAAGGAGTAAAAGTTAACTAAGGTAAGGTACTGGTTGGAGATGGTGTGGCAGACACGGGGACAGCATGTGCAGTTCTCAAAGTGGCAAATGAAAGATGAGGAGTATAGTTGGGACAGATATATGTAGAAGGAATGGCAAGAAATGACAAAGAAGATATAGGTGACTAGGAACCCCTTCAAGATTTTAAGCATGGAAGTAACAGGGTGAGACTTAGGGTTTAAAAGATTTTCTGCTTGCAGTGTGAAAAATGAATTGGAGAGTGTTAAGCAAGAGTCATTGCATGGAGGCTTATTAAAGGCCTTTTAAAGTCTAGTTTTGAGCAGAAAGTAGCTTGAAATTGGATGAGAGTATATAAACCATAATTTCTTTATCCATTCATCAGTGGATGGACATTTAGTGTCTTTCCATAATTTGGCTATTGTTGGATAAAGAAATTGTGGTTCATATACACAATGGAAGACTATGTGGCAATGGGAAAGAATGAAATATGGCCTTTTGTAGCAACGTGGATGGAACTGGAGAGTGTCATGCTAAGTGAAATAAGTCATACAGAGAAAGACAGATACCATATGTTTTCACTCTTATGTGAATCCTGAGAAACTTAACAGAAGACCATGGGGGGAGGGGAAGGAAAAAAAAAAAAAGGTTAGAGACGGAGGGAGCCCAAACATAAGAGACTGAGAACAAACTGAGGGTTGATGGCGGGGGGGGGGGGGGGGGGGGGGGGGGGAGGGGAGGGTGGGTGATGGGTATTGAGGAGGTCACCTGTTGGGATGAGCACTGGGTGTTGTATGGAAACCGGTTTGACAATAAATTTCATATTTAAAAAAAGAAGAAATTGGATGAGAGTGGAGTATACACAGAGGAGAAGTCAAATTCTGATGGTAGAATTAGCAGGGTATGGAGATGAATATGATCGAGGGGCTTGAGAAGGACAAATTCAAGCAAGAGGATTTACCAAGAATATCAGATTTTTTTAACTTGGGAAAATAGCTAATAATGTTCATTACTAAAGTCAAGAATACTGCAGGAGGGAAGGTTTTGGGGGAGATCATCAGTTTTGGACTCATTGCCTCACAGGTGCCTTCTGAGATACCTCAATACAGACAATGAAGGAGCAGTTGGATACAAATGTCACATATGAAATGATGACAATACATTTCAAAGTCATTTGGCATCTAGGTGGTTACTGAAGCATGCATGTGGGATAATATTTCTAAGGAGATAATATAGAAAAAAGAAAAAGAAAAACTAAGACTGTACCTTGAAGAGCTGAAGCATAGCCAGAGACTGATGAGCTGTAAAAAGGCTGGGAAAAGTGTAATCTGTTAAAAGTAGAAAAACTAGAATGTCGTTATGCCATTAATGCCATTGGAAAGAATGGTTTCTGAGAAGGAAAAAGATGTCAAATACTGTCAAATGATGCCAAAATGTTGAGTAATTTGATCAATAAATGTATCTCTTAAATTTAATGGCAAAAAAGTCCGGACCAATTTTGTAGTGTTAAGAATGGAAACCAAGTCTTAACGGTTATGAAAGTGAGAAAAAAAAAAAAAAAGTAAACTACGAATACAGGCTACTCTTCTGAAATTTTGAGAAGGATGAGGGATACACCTAAGATGAAAGTAAGACTGATTGATATATTTGTTGTTTTAAGTTTGAAAGGATAGTTTATTTAAGGGAGATGAATAAATTACTGACTTGAAAAACAATTTATTTTCCCAGAATACACATATTACTCTTTTGGCTTGAAACTCATTATTTTTGAGAAAATGGATAATATAGTCACACAATCTTTCCCTTATAGAGAATTAATTCATTGTGAGAGAAGTTTATAATTCACTGGAGTTAATTGATGTTAATTTTGTAAAACTTCTGGCTAAATGTATATGTAACAAATTATTTGGAAATTGATTTAAATTGCTAAAATATGACTGGATTACTTAATCAAATGATAATTTGTATAATCTTAACAGAAAAAACACTTCTCACTTATATTTAGTAAATATATCATTCCAGTTCAACCAAAGAAGCAAAACAGAACAGATTTTATATACACATCTCTGTATATTAATATACATGTATTATATCTATATTAAGGAACTCATTAAAAGTAATTTTCTTACTCGTATTTTCCTGGCCAAACAAGTCTGAAATCCATAGAACACACAGTAGAAAGGGAAGGTCACAAACAGTCTGGAACCCAAATGGCACAAGCTCCAAGTTTTTGTCCATGCTTGAGAGTCTTTCTTCAGGGAAGACCTGAGATTACTTTTAAGATTTTCCAACTGAGTCATACCCATCCAGGATAATTTTTCTGTTGGTGTATTTTATCAATTGACTAGGGACTTGAATTAGAGCTGCAAAATCCCTTCAAAGGAGTACTTATATTAGTGTTTGATTTAATAGCTGACTGCAAGAATGATATCATCAACATGGTGACATAGATCATTTCTAACTTCCTTCCCATTCAAGAGGAAAACAATGAACAACTATTGATAGACAAGATACCCTTGAGAACATTGCAGAATGCTGTTACAGGAGTGAAACTGAAGCACCAATGAGGCTAAAAAACACTGTATTAGAAGAGCAAGAGAAACAGATACATGTTGACTACATTTTTGCTCCCCTAGGCCAGGGAGGTCTCCCCTGAGCCTCCCAGCATTCTGGGTAAACTTTGTAGTTTTACCTGAGTCTGGTTTCACCCCACAGGGGCCACAGGAGAATCTTTGGGGCTCAACCACTGGGAATGTAATTGTGGCAGAGAAGGAACGAGGGGCTTCAACAACCAGCACTGGGTCTTGGTGAACCTAGTTCCTACCTACAAAGCCAAGTAGTTATACCAATCATGAATTTGCTCATCTCCAGCAACCAATCAGGAGTTTCTGACTAGGGAACTCAGTTGTATACAGTCTGCCTGAATTGGGTCCCCAAATGAAGAGTGCTGTCAGGCGAGGAACCTGGTCTGCTCATGCCCAAGCAAGATCCTGAGTCATAGCCTCACCCACTGTGGAAGAGCTAGTAAGAACACCTGTAAGCCTCCTAACCCAGTATTTCCCAAACTGAGAGGCAGGAAGGCAGAGTTCATCACTCCCAGAGTAAAACCACTGGACCTGTCTGTCAAGAGAACTGAGGGCATGGGTTGGCTTCAGTCAAGAAGACAAAAATCATTACTGATCTAGGAGCTGTCAGTATGCCTAAGCATGGAAACTAATTCCCCACTTTAGCCCCACAACTGCTAAATACAGCTTTCAACCCACCTGACTAGGGACCTTTAGTAGAGCTCACAGTAAGCTACACAGTCCATCCCAGAGCCATGGTTACAGTGGCACCTGAATAGAGAATGGGGAAAAAATACTTCACACCATATATTTAATAAGGACTTAATTTTCGAAATATATGAATAACTCATAAAACTAGCTAGAAGAATGATCTAAAAAAGGGCAAAAGACATGAAAAGACACTTTCCCAAAGAATATATACAAAAGGCCAACATGTACATGAAAAGATGCTCAGCCTCACTAGTCATCGGGGAAATACCAAAACCACAATTAGGTATCACTTCATGCCTGTTAGGATAGCCAGTAACAAAAAGACAGAAGACAGTAAATGCTAGTGATCATGTGAAGCAAAGGGAAAAATTGCGTACCCTTAGTGGGATTGTAAACTAGGACAGCCACAATGGAAAACTCTAGGGAGGATCCTCAGAAAATTAAAAATGAAGTACCACATGATCCAACAATTCTACTTCTGGAAATATATCCAAGGGAAATGAAAACACTAACTCAAAAATACATCTGCCCCCTCATGTACATAGTAGCATTATTTATAATAACTAAGATATGAAAGCAACCTAAATGTCCATTGACAGATAAATAAGTTTTGGTGCATGTACATAAATGAGTATTACTTAGCTTTAAAAAACAAACAAGCAAACAAGGAAATCCTACCTTTGGCTATCATGTGGATGGACCTCAAAGGTATAATGCTAAGTGAAGTAAGTAATACAGAGAAAGATAAACACTGTATGACTTCACTTATACATGGAATACAAAAAAATAAAACTAAAAATTCGAACTCCTAAAGAAAGAGATGAGATTTATGATTAGCAGAGGCAAGGAGTGGGCAAGGGGAATTTGATGAATGTGGTCAAAAAATATAAATGTCCAGGTATAAGATAATCAAGTATAACATAAAAATATAATATACAGCATGATTAATATAGCTCACATTGCTGTAAGGTATACATTAAAGTTGTTAAGAGAGTAAATCCTCAGAATTCTCATTACAGGACAAAATGTTTCTTTTTTCCTTTTCTACTTTTCTCTGTTTGTAAGATGATGGGTGCTAATTAAACTTATTGTGATAATCATTTCACAATATATGTAAGTCAAATCTTTGTTGCTGTACATATTAAACTTATGTACTGATGTATGTGCATTAAATCTCAATAAAACATGGGAAAAATAACTTGGAAAAGGTGTATGTATACTAGAAAAAAAAGAGTAACTACCACCTTACTTCCATACTCCAGCTGTCATGAGGCAATACTCCTTGTAACCTATTCCAAATAGAAATCAGTAGAATTAGTGAGATGTTTTACATAAAAAGTCACTCCAAATTTTATGAAAATTGCAGATTTGACTAGTGGAGAAACCTTAGAAAAGGCATCAAAATTGAGATCTGTTTGAAAGTTAGACCACTTGAACAATATAGCAACTATGGTGAACCAAACTAAGTAGAGATGTTAGTAAAGTTAGTTTGAGGCTATACAAATTAGAAATAAACTTGTCTAGCTCTCGTATTTTGAAATAAATCAGACAAATGGAAGATAGCTTTGTATTGCACAATAAGCATGTTGGACTTCATCTGTGGTTTATTGTTTCCTGAAACAAGTTACCTCATAACTCAGTGAGTTTAAACATCAATAAATATAATCTAAGAAGAACTGGGATCACGTGTGTAGGAATGGATTAACTGAATGCTCTGCTTAGGGTTTTTTAATGAGATTGCAGTCAAGACATCCAACTGGGCTGCAGTCATCTGGAGGCTTGACTGGGGTTGGTGGACCTGTTCATACTGGCTGTTGGAAAGAGTCATGATTCCTTTGCCATGTTGACCTATTCGTAAAATTGTTGTAGTGTAACATGATGGCTCTCTTCCCTCAGAGCTGGTGACCCAAGGGAGAGCAAGGCAGCAGCCATAATATCTAATGTGACCTAGCCTACTAAATGATACACTGTCGTTTCTGCAGTATTCTATTGGTCACATAGGAAAGCTGTGATTGAAAACTACCCAAAGTATGAATACCAAGAGGTAAGCATCACTGGGAGCCAAAAAGCTGACTACCACACATGGCATGCTATCTTCAACTTCCAAGGCTGTATCATTCCACAGAGCAGCTGTGAGCAAAACACGGAGTAAATCTTACAACCAATCTGAAATACCTATTTCAAAATTCTTTAAAGGTTTTTATGGTCTCCTAGGACTGCCAAAACAAATTACCACAGACAACAAAAAATTATTTTCTCACAGTTCTAGAGGTTAGAAGGCCAAGACCAAGGTGCTGGCAAGGTTTGACTTGCAAATGGCCACATTCTTTCTGTGTCGTCACATGCACACCCCTCAATCTGTGTGTTATCTGTATCTTAATCTCCTCCTTGTATAAAGATTCCAGTTATACTGGATTAAGGCCCACCCATATGACATCATTTTATCTTAACTACCTTTCAAAGCTCTATAGCCAAATGTCACATTCTGAGGTATAGGAGATTGGGCTTTCAATATATGAATGTCAGGTGCACAAATTAATCCTTAACATTGTGCATCTGATTTAACCTTTAAAAGAGCATATAGCCAAAATCTACTTAGTTAAATTCTACATTTTTTTGAGTGATAAGAAATGTCAAACATTTTCAAATCATTTATCTTTACACTTAATAAAAAATAAAGTTTGCAGTTTTGGTTTAACAGAGAACCAGTATTCCTTCCTTCAAAATGTGTAATCCACACACACCTAAGGAAGAAAGCTTCTTGGACGGCTCCTCTTGCTAAGTCATCACTTTTTCAGCAAGGCGTACTGTCTTTTACCTTCTGTCACAACCAGTTTTTTACCTTGATCTATAGTTTCCTAGTACTTATCTTAGCACTAATATATAATATAGTTTATTGTGTTCATCACTTTTTGTTACCCACTGAAACCTAAGCTCCATGAGGGTAAAGAGTTTTGTCTGGCTCATAGTATGTTTTAATAACAGGGGTTATCTTTATCCCGCCAAACAAGTTCTACTTCCTTTCTTTCCAACTTTTTAGTTGTGTCATCATTTTATGGATTACAGCCCTTCCCAGCCTTACACAAGGAGAATTAAGGATAAACTTTCAGGAATATGAGGAAAGAATTCTCTAATCTGAAGATTAAGATGCCCATTTGTTTTCCTGTCATTAAATTACTAGACAACGAAATTCCAAGTCTTTTAAAGAGAATTCATACTGAATTCATATAATATTACAAATAATATCAGTTCCTTTACTGAATTTTCATATGAGCAATGTTTTTCTCACTTAAGAAATACATAGTCTATAAGGAAGATATAAAACAAAGACTGTCATATAAACATAAATGTGATATGTTCCACAAGACATTTGCAAAGTAATGGAGGAAACATACTTGGTTGTGAAATTAAAGGAAGTCTTGCTGAAGAAGTTGACAAATGAAATTGAAGGGGAAATGCTATTATGACAAGCTAGGTTCAACAAAGAAAAGATTATATATTAGACTATGTAATTTTTAATCTATAAGACAAAAACACCATAAAGTTTAAAAACAACCAACAAACTATGGGGAAAATATTTGCGAAATATAACAGAGAAAATCTAATATCACTTACACATGAAGAGCTCTTATGAAATGAGGGGCAAATGACTTGATAAGAAAATGGGGGAAATCCATGGATAGACAATGCACAAAAAAAAAGAGATAGGGCACCTGGGTGGCTCAGTCAGTTAAGCATCTGACTCTTGATTTTGGCACAGGTCACCATCTTACAGTTCGTGGGATTGAGCTCTGTGTCTGAATCTATTCTGAGAGTGCAGAGCCTGCTTAGGATTCTCTCTCTCCCTCTCCTCTGCCCCTCCTCATCTCATGCTCTCTCTCAATAAATAAACATTAAAAAAGATACAAAAATATATATGAAATGTATTTTTAAATATTTGAAAAATATTCAAATTCACTCAATTACAAAAACACAAATTAAGGGAATATATTCTAATATATCAATCTGGTCAAAGTTTCAAAAAATATGACACTTTATGTTGATTAGGCTATGAGAAAACAGACCTATTGTATATCGCTAGTAAAAAAAGGAAACTGGTACAACCCTGTGGACTGGGAATTTGGTGTTATCTGACAAAATTACATATTCATTTACCTTTTGACCCAGCATTCCACTTATCAGAAAAAATCCTGTACAAATACCTCCAAAATTACATATACTCACGGTTATTTATCATAGCATTGTTTATAATCGCAAAAATATATTGGAAATAACTTACACACCCACATATAGGAAGAGTGTTTGAATTAACTGTGTATAACCACAGAATGGAGTATTGTTTGGCTATATAAATAGAGGAGGAATGTAGCTATAAACTGAAATGAAGTAATTTCCAGACATGTTTATCATGAAAAAAGCACAGCCTACATAAATATTTATAGTGTGCTACCTCTCCTATAAGAAAGGTGGGATAAAGTACACATGTATCTGTTCATGTGCAAAAGATTTGTACAGAAGAAATACAGGAAGCATAAACCAGAAACTAAAGAGATTGGTAACGTGCAGATGGTAGGTGGGAAAGGGGCGGAAAGAAGGAGAAAACAGGAACAGGGAAGAAGGAGGAGTGATACTGCTCTGAGTATCTCTTTGTTTATATCTGACTCTTAGAACCATAGTGACAGTTTACATACCCTTCACACACCATAAAAGTAAACCAGACTTACAGAGAAGATAAAAAATGGAATACAAACACTAACAAATACACTTATTTTACAAATGATCACCATAACCACACTCAAATAGGGTAGGAAAAAAGAATCTAATTGGGAAAAGAGTACCTCGACTGAATATTCTAAGGCTAAAGACTAAAACTGTACATACATGCTCTCATCTATTAGAATAAGTGTTTCTCACAGAGATGTAGGTTAGCAATTCTGAAGCTACTATAATTGAACAAGTAAATGTATTATAACTAATGAAAGCCAAGGTTCTGATTGTGAAAAAATGTTATAAATCAGTTAAGGGGAAGGTTTAAACACTGTGGTGTTGGAATGGAATCTGAGGTAGCAGTATAAACTCGTGTCTTTTAATATAGTATAGATAAATAGAAATTTTGTTGTGTATGTTTAGATTGGTATAAATACAAGTGTTTTCTAGTCATGTCTGCCTAGAGGGCCTAGAAAAAATGACCCCAGAGTCTGTGAGCACACCTACAGCCCAGATTTTGATTTCTTTTTTTTTTTTAATGTTTATTTATTTTTGAAAGAGAGAGAGAGAGCATGAACAGGGAAGGAGTAGGGAGATAGGGAGACAGAATCAGAAGCAGGTTCCAGGCTCTGAGCTGTCAGTACAGAGCCTGATGTGGGGCTTGAATTCACAAGCCTCAAGATCATGACCTGAGCTGAAGTTGGACACTTACCCAACTGAGCCACCAAGATGCCCTGAGATTTTGACTTGTAAACAAGATTTTTTTAAGAAAAGACAACAGAACTCCTTGGAGTAGTTGCTGATTTCAGACCTGGGGCAGGAAAAACACAAAAGAGCACAAAACATCTTCATTGTGCCAAAAAGCAAGGAAATGCTTAAATAAAAAGGTATGTCAAAAGAAGATGAACTGATCTGAAAAATATCCTGATTACCAAAATGGGAAGCATTTGAGCAACAAGAAAAATCATACTATTGAATTTTAACCTACGGAGTGAAATGCATATCCAAGAGTACTCAATGATATTAATGAAAATAAATTCAATTAATATATATAATTAAAGTGACAGCCATTCCTTAAAGGAAAAGCCAAATTAATAATAAATGTAGAAAGAATAAGAAAACAGATTATCACCATTAAATAAACACCACAATAATAATTGTTGCAACCAAGACATACAATGGATGCTAAAATTGTGAAGAAGTTTGAGAAGGAACTTAAGACTTGCAAAATCCTCAAATACTTCCTCCAATATATGTTTTAATTTTAGAGGGACAGGTATTACTTTATGATAGAGAAGTCAGATATGAACACAGCTGATACCACTCTCAGCCTCCCTAGACTGACAAAGCTTGCATTAAGTGCATTCTTATTCTTACACCCGCGGACCCATAGCAAAGATCATGTACCCAGTTTTTGCAGGGAATAAAAATGTTAGCAACCCTCACATCAAGTGTAAAACCCAACCTGCAGATGAATTAAGGCTTTTTTCCATGCCTATTTTCCTTCCGACAAAGTTAATTTTTAACAGCACCATTTACTTAACTTTTGTGCTAATCATTCCACAAAATGCAACAGCGTATAGAAATACATGTTATTCTGTGGAAGGAAATAGTTTTTCTTTCCCTATTAGAAAAATGTCTACGTATAAATCTTTCTATAATTGTAAAATTCTAATCTAATCGTTTACATAAGCTTTTAGAAAAGAACTCTCCATGACAGTCTAAATGGATTTTATTAAAATGTATTTTTATGTAACAAGAAATTGACAATTGAGAATTTTAATTAAAATGAACTCGTGTTTAGTGACTTGGTTTATAGGAAATAAAGATAACATTTTGAAAAATAAATGAACCATTTAAATATTTTGGGTCAAAATTTAATGGAAACATTTCCCTTCTAGGGGTGGTAAACGTCCTCTTCATTAGATGTATTCTAAGCAGAGAATGGTTGCTTCTAGAAGGATCTCTGACTAAAATTTGAGACTTTCATACTGCATGCATGAAAGAGACTGCAATTAAAATCGGTCTATTTAGTACACTACTATTGTGTCATTTTAAAAATTAGCAAACACGTTTCTGAAAAACTAACAGAAAAACTCCTACCAGAATCAAAAGCAGATTTGCAGGTAAAGAATGTCCCATGTGCCAATTCCTTTCATTCACAGCTGTACCTTGCCAAACACACATACACATACATGCCTACTAAATTCAGACACATGTACACAAACTCCTATAAAAAAAAGTACTATACTAGGAACAAAGGGACACAGTTTAAAATACACAATGGAGTACTACGTGGCAATGAGAAAGAATGAAATATGGCCCTTTGTAGCAACATGGATGGAACTGGAGAGTGTGATGCTAAGTGAAATAAGCCATACAGAGAAAGACAGATACCGTATGTTTTCACTCTTATGTGGATCCTGAGAAACTTAACAGAAACCCATGGGGGAGGGGAAGGGGAGAAAAAAAAAAAAGAGGTTAGAGTGGGAGAGAGCCAAAGCATAAGAGACTCTTAAAAACTGAGAACAAACTGAGGGTTGATGGTGGGAGAGAGGGGAGGGTGGGTGATGGGTATTGAGGAGGGCACCTTTTGGGATGAGCACTGGGTGTCGTATGGAAACCAATTTGACAATAAACTTCATATATTGAAAAAAAAATAAAAAATAAAAATAAAATGTATATAAAACCAGGGACACCTGGGTGGCTCAGTCGGTTACATGTCTGACTTCGACCTGAGTTCAAGCCCTGAATTGGACTCTGTGTTGACCACTCAGAACCTGGGGAGCCTGCTTCAGATTATGTGTCTTCCTCTGTCTTTGCCCCTCCCCCACTCATGCTCTGTCTGTCTCTCTCTCTGTCTCTCAAAAATAAATAAATATTTAATTTTTTTAAATGTATATGAAAACAAAAAGCCCTCCAAATATTTCCTTTTATTCTTGACTTGGATTCTAATTGAGCACCTTTATCCCCATCTGTACTAACTAAAAAATGAGACAAAAAAGTCAAGAAAGAGTCAAAATCTTACCTTTGTTACTAATAAAATTTAGGCTAGAACATATAGCATATATATATATATATATATATATATATATATATATATATATACAGCCAAATCACCTCCTTGTACTGAATTTTAGAATTAGATACATTTACTTCACTGGTCAAGGTCCCTCAGAGGGTTTGCATAGTTAGAATGTAAAGAAACCAGCAAGACAGAGGACAATGCTCACAAGCAAGAAACAATAAATTGGTTATTGCCCCTAGAACTATATGAAGAAATGGAACAGGTTACTGCCAAAATACAGGGAAGGGTTGCCTATTAAGAGAGCTACATCAAAGATGACCTTTGCTGAAGGGAAGCAGGCAGTCCATTGCAACTAAACAAAGAGAGACTTAGAGAATTAACTATCTTGACCTCATTCTCCTTCTTTCTGACCAACTGCCAAGTATCTCCTTAGGCTGAGCACAGCTAAAAGCTGGAGATCAAAAGTGCCTATAGCTGTAGTACATAAGCTTTCCTGGAGCAGAAACCAGGATGGAGAAGGGTAAAGAATGGATGTGAGGGAACAAACAGAAGATATCTGACACTGATATTCACAGACATTCCTGAGTCAGAGTAGCCAAGAATATGGTCTCTCTTCAGCCATCTTGTTTTCCAAAGAAAAGATGAGAGCCTGGTCTATGCAAGCCCCTTTTCTTTTCAAACACCAACAGTTATGTTATTCCTCCCTTCCAACCAGGAGAAAATGAGTGAAGGAATGGAAGCTAAAATTTTACGTTAATGGTACTCCTTTCACATGGAAGAAACAATAATGAGAGAGGAGGCAGAATTCCCCAAAATTCATTCCTCAAATTTTTGTTTTAATAATCCATTCGGTTAACCATTGAGCTCAACCAGAGATACATCTTCCCCATATCAGGGTAGGTTATCTGCATGTAATAGGATAGTTCAGCACTGCCCCCTATACACACACATACACAAGTTTTTGATGTCACATTATTCAGACCAATCTGGATATGTTCCAGGAACCACTGTTAGACAATGTAGACTTTGCCCTTGGAAGGCACAAGACATTAATGAAATGTCTTCTTAGACATTTTAACAATATTAACTCTTGCAATCCATGAGCACAGAATATCTTCCCATTTATTTGTATTTTCTTCAATTCCTTTCATCAATATCTTGTACTTTTCAATGTACAGATCTTCTGCTTCCTTGGTTAAATTTATTCCTAGGTATTTTATTGTTTTTGATGCAACTCCAAGCCATTCTTAACTCGAGTTAAAGATGTATTCACTATCTACTTCTCTTTCCATTATATCTAGCCATGTTGTCCTATACTGTCCACAAGAGGTGTGACATTAAGATTAAATTTCAACATTAATGTATTCAAATTAAAAAATACCAAAAGAGATTTACATTAAAATCTCCAGGGAGAAATTCAATTCCAAAATTTAAATCCTCTTTTAAGTTAAAGCTTAAGTGTGTTAGATTTAAAAATTATGATCCAAAAACAAATTTTCTCTTGTAATTCTATAAAGTTCAAAATTATTCATTTACAACTTCTTATGCCCAGTCACATTTAAGAAGAGTTCTTAATATTCTTTGAGCAACCATATCCTGGCCTAACTCTCAACAGCATGGGTGTAGTTAATTCAAGGTCTCAACTACTACACTGTTTTTATGCCAGACTTTCATGACCCTGTGACATCAAGTACATACACACAGGATGATCACAACCCTAACCACCATTCACTACAAAAAACGAAAACAAAAACAAAAAACCTTCCATTGCCAAGAGCAGTTATCTCAGGCCAAAATTCATCCTAACTATTGCCCGTTCTAAGTGTTTTCAGACTGTAGCTGAGACTCAATGGATTTATCAATGAATGAGATTAGCAGAGAAAATCTTGGTTTCACTTCACCAGGATACCAAAAAATATGTGTCACTTTTCCAGAATCCATGATATGTAATCTTAAAGCCTACGTGGAAAAATTTATTAACACGAAGTTAATTCTGACACTATGCATTTAACATACTTGGAGAAAAAACTCATGCAGACTATCTTTCAAGTATGGAATATTAGATATTGCGGACTTGTCACAAAGTGCAAACCTTTACAAAAGTAGTGACTCCATACTGCATCTAATTTTGGGTGCTATTCTTCAAAGACAATACACTTAAAACTTAATTTCCATCTTATCTTTGGGTCCTGTGAATTGAACATAGGCTTTATTCTAGTGACATAGACATAAGGCTTTTGAGTAATTCTATGCTGCAGTGGCTATTTCCAATGTCTCTTGTCTTGTAACTGTTTAGTCCTGACCAATATGCTTCTCAGGGACATCTCTCACTTGAATTTTATCAGCTAGACTTGAACCAGCTTGATATTACATGATTCAGGGGAAGGCCCTGTCTTTTGAGTCTGTAGAACAAGTTACCTGTATTCCACATTCGTTCTTCCACCTTTCATTTCAAGGCCCCAAGTGCAAAACTGAGTTTAGAATAGCCATCTTTCGCCAGCAAATTAAGGCATCTACCTCTCTACATGAGACACCTGGAGCTAAGAAATAATGAAATGTCAAAGTAGAAAGTAATACTCTCTCTTATGTGTAAAACACCTGTATACACAAAGACTGTTTGTGAAGAGCTGATAGTTGTGCTTCAGCCAACCCTGCTGGAGAATAGGTCAAGGTAGTCTAATTTACATCTTCTGCTTCTACTGAGTCCCATGCAACCACAAGGTTGTTTCTGATACTTCCTGGTGTTTATAACCAACTAAGGCTCAACATACCTTTGCTTTGTTCAGGCTCCCAGGATCCCACACATTTCCCAAGGCTTAGAAAGACTTTCATCTTCTCTGAGACATGAATAGCAAAGTATATTCCCTGAGGCCATGAGCCTAACTCACTCACTTAGGTCTTGCATTATTATGACTCTCCCTGCTGCCTGTGACTAACAGTTTTTGTATTCAGGCAAGTGGCTGTTTTTCCTCCATGAACAAAGAGTCTGTTTCCCTCCTCCTTAACCTTGGCTGGTCTTTGACTATTTGTTTGTTTGTTAGTTTTTTGTTTTTTTGTTTTGTTTTGTTTTGAGAGAGTCCATAGGCCTCAGTGATCTACCCTTATATATTTTTCTTCTATATATATAGATATATATAGATATAGATATAGATATAGATATAGATATAGATATATAGATATTATATATATATATATATATACTTTTTTTTTTTAAACATGGTATAGGCTTAGATCAGAAAACTTTTTGGCCAGGAACATTTGTAAAATACTTTATTTGGCCAATAAATATATTTTACTAAGTGTATTACTGGTATTTAGGGCACCAGTTAGCCTATGTGATCTCATATACTGATCAATCTAGGCTGTCACTTTTTTAACAGGAAGAAATAAAAACTTCACAATGAGTAATAATAAGCAGCATGAATTTAAAACATATTGCGAATTCATAAAGATTTCACTGAAAAACAAGAGAAGCTTATTAAAAACTCCCAATTCGTAATTGTAGTGATAATTATAAGATTAGGTAGAATGTTAAACAAAAAATTACCGCCTCAAAAATAATCAAAGAAATACTAATGGAATAATCACTGCCAACTATTTTAATAGCTCAGGAGGACAGTTAAGCAGAGGCACTACAATATAATGATAAAATCTCAGTTCACCAGAAATATTTGATAGTTCTAAGCTGGTATGTACATGGGAACTTCAAAGACATCTCAAAATAAGTGAAATGCAATGAGCAAACTGGAAACTATCTGTGCAATGTTTATAACTAATTAAGAATATAATCCATATCATACACCAAGGATTCCTATGAATAAATAATAAAAGACAATCTAATAGAGAATGGGGCAAACATATGGACATATTTTCATTAAAGAGAAAATACAAATGACAAATAAACATGAAAAGATGCTCTATCATCCTAACAATCACATCCACATTTTTGACATGAATAAATTTTGAAAATATAATAGTAATTAAGTATTACCAAGAATGTCAAGCAATGAGAATATTTAAAACTATTGCCAAAACTGTTTATTAGTTTAACTATTTTTTAAAAATATTACTTTCTAAACATGAACATGCACACATCTCACTATCTGGCAACTCTTGTATAAGGTGTATTATATACGCATCAGTGACATAAAATAAGTGTAGAATCATTGCTTGTGATTTAAAAAAATGACTGCCCACAGTACAACTGTCCATTGAAAGTAGAATGGATAATTGAGTTATGGAATATTTATGTATTTGAACAAGCAATTGTCAAAAGTATAACTGGAAAAGAAAAGTGAGGCTGGTAAAGAATACATGAGGAATGTCTCAATGTATGTAATGTACAAATAGTCAATATTAAACCACATGTCTAATAGTGCCAAAAACAATAGCTGTGCTTAATATAAAATTCAGGATACTTGTTTTCTCTGAGACAGAAGGTCACAAATGTGACTGGGATCCCCCTCCACAACTTGTGCTCTCTCTTTTGCTCAAAATAAGTAAATAAATAAACTTAAAAAGAAAGAAAGAAAGAAAGAAAGAAAATCATTATAATAAAATTGCTGAACAATCTAAGAAAAAAAACTTGTCAAAGGAACAATAGTAAGATTGTTACATGACATTTAAAAAGAAACTATGGAAGATAAAAAACAATGGAACAGTATATTTAAGGTATAAGAACAAAATTAACATCTATAAATTTACATGAAGCAAAAATCCTAAAAAATAAAGATGTAATAAAGTTTTTTTTCAGACAAGAAATTACTGAGGAAATTAACTGTCAGTAGGCCATCTCTAAAAGGGATTTTAGAGGAATTAGGAAAAAGGAAAATGAATGCAGAGACACATGAAATACAAGAAAGCAGTGAATAAAGTAGAAGGTAAATATATGAGTAAATATAGACCAATATTGACTCTAAAGCAAACATGATTTCTTAGAGTATAAAATAGAGTTGAGACTAAAGTGAATGATAAAACCAGAAGAAGAGTAAAAGATGATAAAAGGTACTAAAATTCCAGGTGCATCATGGATATGGTAAAAATAATAATTTGTAATACACTTAAATTCAACAAATGCCTATTAACCATAAAAAATGATGACATATTTTAAAGACAAACATTGAAAAGGGGTAAATGTAATAATTAAGACTTGTGATTTCTTTATAGGACACAGAGAGCTGGAAGAAATATTGCTCCAACTTTTACAACAACAAAAAAAGCCAAATAATCTGCTTTATCAAACATTTATTGAGCTCATAAAACAGCTAAAACACAGGATTACTAAGCTGTAAACTAAAGAAAGACAGGTGCCTTCAAATAGAGATGTGACAAGAGTATTTGTTTACCAGTACCGTCTAAAGCTGAAGCTGAATTAGCACATAGACCTCCTTGGAACCACAAACACAATGGTAATATGTATCTAATCATATGACCAACTCCAGGGACATCACTGGATGCTCACAAGAAAGACTGAGGGAAAGATGTTGGAACAGAGAAAGCAATATGTGTAACGTTTTGCATTTATATTTCTCTACATTTATAAATATTCTGGAGGGAAAGACAAAAAATTTTTACAAACACATAAAAAAAATTTTCCTGCAAAGAAAAGTGCTCCTTTGATTATTTCAGTTTTCTTCCCTTTTCACATACTTTTCCCCCATAAATCCCAAACACATTTTACACAAGTATATGAAACTTGTGAGAGCAAGAACTATGCCACTTTATATCTAAATTAGCTGTAAGTCTTCAAATTTCATGGATATAGCTTGTCCTTTTTAAACTCCAGCTGAGCATTTTATTCAAATTAGCTCTAAATTTATAATCTGGTACAATTCAGTCCTGGCTATTTTTTTCAGTATCTCCAGATAGCATTTGCTTTATTCCAGATTTAGTGTGCAACAATTGCATTTTCAACTGCCCTGCCTAATATTTTTTTAACAATCTGAGGAATCACTAACCTAATTCAAACTGTCCTTCAGTATTTTAGTCTTTATTTTTCCAATTTTTTAATTTGGAAAGATCTACTTTTATACCTATCAACTTTTTAGTTTGCAAGTTCAATTTTTCTTTTGTATTCTTTTCTCATTTGTAGAAAGGACTTTATTCACAAATGAAATTTATTCAAAATTCCTTATTTTATCTGTGTCTAGGAAATAAAAATATACTAATAAGTCTATTTTTCTATATATGACTTTTTTGCATGTTTAAGAATGAAAAGACATGACTGCAAATTCGTAATACTTCTTTAGCACTTTGTCACCATAATATTAATAGTAACAAAATGTTACATCTTTTGAAACAGTGTATTATAACCAATAAGAATATTCTTTTAAACTCTATGATTTGCCTTGAATTTTAGATACCTGTAAGACAAATTATGTTTTGTAAGTGATCTATCATTTTTTGTCCAAATATGTCAAACCATTGATAAGGTAACAGCATCACTGGCTTTCTCTATATTGGTGTCAAATACACATGGGTTACTTATTGACGATGAAGAAATACTCAGTTCATGCTTCAAAAATTTTATCTGAAAACTGGTAACACTAACTTGTCCTTTGAAATTAATCTTTAAAATGCTATTTGCCATTTAAGAAACAAAATCAAATGTTCTGGAAGGCTGAAAAACACATGCCCATCCCCAAATTTGATATCTTTCTTTATGGGTCCCTTAGTTGCTATATTAGTGAATATACATGGTTTGTGAAGCAAATGAGCATGAAAACACAGTCTATAACCTGCTATTTAATTCAAGTCTGAATACTTTATGATTAAAGACTAAAAACTATCCAAGAAACTAAATACACACATATATTTATAAATACACACATGTCCTCCTACACAAATATAATCCATGCTATAAAAAAAATCACACCAAATATACAGGGTCCACCCCACACTTTTAACACATAGTGACATAATCTATGAGTCACTGGACTAGCTGAGCTTCAATGCATCAGGGAGCTTCTCAGAGGACAAAAGTGAAACACATCATTTGAAAGAGACATTTTGAAAACTGCATTTTTCAAATGAATCACTAAAAATAGAATCTTTCCATACATTCCTCCCTTCTCTCTACCTCACAATAAGCTCAGAGCCAATTATCTTCAGCTTTCATTTAAAATACTTACATTATAGAATAAGGACAGAGCTGTGCAGCAACAGATGACAAAGTAAACCAAGCCTTAAGGTTGGGGGGTGGGGAGTGGACTTCATTTGTTACCAGGAATAAATTATGATATATTTACTACAGACATCTCTCTCTATACTTTTAGGCAAATGGGCTTTTCCAGTCCAAATTATCCTTTATTTACATGCATGCAAATTATTTATTTAACAGTATGTTTAAAAACATATACTTTAATTTTTTTTTTTCAAATCATTTATTTTCACACATAAAAGGTCTTACTTTCAATATGGAAGGTAAATTTAGGTAGGTTCCTGAAAGATGCTGGTCCAGAAAACACAAGTTCTAAGAAGTCAAATAAAGAAAAGTGAAACAGTCCTGTAACAGTATCAAGAAATGTCCACACACACACACACACACACACACACACACACACACACACTCTCTCTCTCTCTCTCTCTCTCTCTCTCTCTCTCTCTCTCCCTCCTTCCCTCCCTCCCTCCCTCTCTCCCTTTCTGATGTTAATAAGGTGGCAAATGCCACTACCTGCCATTCTATAAAATATTTCAAAAGCTTACCCACTACTTTATACTCACAGATTAACCATAGTTACATAAAAAACAGAGTTTCTAAAGGGTTGAGTTTTACTCAACATCATGACACATGCCTAAAATAGTATTAAACTTCTCTGTAAGCAAAAATCAAAGATGTCTACCAAAACCTACCAAAGAATATGACTTTCTTAAAAGGAATGATTACCTATTTCTCTGTAAATGACTTAGAAATTACTTGAGGCTGTTTAGAATTACCCCATTTGTGACCCTTATTCAAACTTCTCACAGCACCGGCTCCCCACCTTTATAAATCAACGGAAATAAGTATATGGTGCAGATTTGAAGTGAAAAACTATTCGAGGTTATGAGAAAGTTAAAATTTGGACTATATATAAAGATGGCTTTTTATTTTCCAATATCTTCTTCAAAACTCTCATAAAGAATTTTTTTTTAAGATTCAACTGAAAACAAAGAAAACCACTCTACTCCTAAAATCAGCTCTTGAGGAAATATAAATTGCTGCTTTTTTTCAGATGGAAAAAGAAACTAAAAAAATATATATCATGGGAAAAACCATGCATCATGGTGAATGAAATCTACCTATTGATACTCTGAAAATTTTATACCAACTGTCTGTGCACAATGCCTTATTTTGGGTAAAAATAACTGAGAAGAATATATCGATTTATATAGATCACAAAAGATGTAAAAATAGTGCAACCAACAAAGTTAGAGTTTTAAAGTTTTATTCTATGTAATGAGTAAAGAATGAATAGTTCTTATAAGGGAATGCTACTTTTTTCTAAATACAGTAACAACAAAATAAATTTAATTTCTTTGGCTTCTTTGCCCCTTCAGCTAGGGTCAAGTGATCTGTGAATATTTAATTTCTAAGTAACAAAACAGATTTCATGTTCTTGTAATACAGAGAAAGATCATGGACAACTTAGCAATCTAATTTGGAATATGATACTAATAATATGCAAAGGGGGCATCTGTCATTAGCATCTGCCATGTAGTTCCAATATCAAATAATGCCAAGAGTAAAATGTTCTTCATAGAAGGTTAGTCCTACCTGTGTCCATAAAAGCCAAACATACTTACATTTAAAGCAAATTACTGACTACTCATTTCCATTCAAAACAAAATAAACACATATTTCAAAAAATGCATGCAAAAACACTCTTCTCATTCTCAAAAGTATTTAAAAGTGCAAGCAAATATTCACTTTGTATTAGAATGTTTTCATGTCATATAGACACTCTTCTTTCCTTTCATAAATTTGTTTTCAGTTTAGGAAAAAGCCACTATGGCAAATTTTCTACTTCAAGGCAAGAACAAAGGACAACTAGAGAAAACAGAAAAAGAAAACTTAGATATTAGGTGTGTGGAAGGAAGATAGGGCAGGTGGACATGGGAAGGGCAAAGGGAAATGGAAGTATGTCATGAAGAATCCAGTAACCTATGCTTGTTCACAAAGCAGTCACGGTGGTCCAAAAAGGAGAGTGAAGGAGGTAAGGCCTTTTGTGGTTCAGATTAACAATACTTTTGTGGTTCAGAGTAACAACACTTTTGCTCCACCACTATCTATTTGCCCAAACAAGGCACAAGCCAGCCTGATACAGTGTGGGCAAATAATCTCTATCTTTTAAAGGGAGGAACTGCAAGATGCATTATAATGGGGATGCTAACAGGAAGGAGTGGAGACTGGAACTATTTACGTAACTAATTAATTGACCACAATGACTCACCAAAGAAATCAGATGTCAAATTCTGTAATACAGCAAAGCTTCATTTCCTTTTTTGTAGTTTAAAAAAATATATAAGTAAAATTTCTATTCTTTTCTTTCTGGATCCTTTGAAATTCCTCATATGTTGTGTCTTTAACAGCAAGTATTCAATTTGATTTATTAAAATTCAACAGAAAGAAAATACCCCAACAAACTCCGACTTTCAAATAAATCAAATTAATAAGAAAGTCTCCTAAAATATCTAATATTAAAAAAATAATTTTGAGGCACCTGAGTGGCTCAGTAGGTTAAACATCTGACTCTTGTTTTTCGCTCAGGTCATGATCTCAGGGTTTGTAAACCTGAGGTCTGGGTCGGGCTCTGCATGGACAGTGTGGAGCTTGCTGGGGATTCTCTCTTTCCCTCTCTCCCTCTGTCCCTCCATGTTTGCACTCTCTCTTTCTCTCACTCAAAATAAACAAAGAAACATTTAAAAATATGCTAATTAAGGTTTTTTTAAACCATATTTTTATTTAAAGAACTACAAATGACTTCCCATAATAAAAAATGAAGACAACATTCTCAATTTTTCCCACCTTCCCTTCCGCAGCCTTTTGTATTGATGAGTTGTTTTATATATACCCTTTATAATAACTTTCACATACTATTCTATAATCATAATACGCACAGTTGTTTCATATTTTTCCATATTTCAATGAATTATGTATTTACAACTAGGTCTTTAACACAGATGCCTCAATTCCTCAATTCTATTTTGATTTACTTCTCAATTTGCCTTAATTTATCAGCAAATAGTTTATCTCTAAGAGTATATTTGTATGCTTTATTCCTTGAGTTCTTTCCTAGTTAGAAATGTATGTCTACTGTATTAGTATCACAAGTAAATCTAGGCGAGCACACACAATTTCTCTCAGAATTTTATTGGTATTGATTTATTATCATTTGGCTTTGAATATAGTTTGGTGAAAGCTGAGGAAAGTCTTATTTAGTTGCTATAGGTTGTTTTTCAGCTAAGTATCATTATATTTTTATCATTTTGTATCAATGATTACCATGGTGAAATTTCAAAATACTTTCTTCATCATAGAAGACAGTTTGCTCCACTTTGTATTCTGTATAACGTATTGGCTATGCATTCACACTCCATTCTAAGAACGGATATAGTCACAAAGTACCAGATAACAGGGAGAGTGAGGATTTCATGTCAAGCCTTCACATAAAATTAAAAAACAGGATGGGTTAAGTATTTATAACCATTACTTATTTTTAGGATTTGGTATAAATTTCTCTTTTCTTTTATTCCAAATACATACTTAATTTCTGCTAAATATATAACTGGGTATATTTTAGGTCATTTTTTTGTGAGTATCATTTATCTAAATTAGCATCCTGAATCTAGATTACTTTAAAACATCACAAATGTAATGATAATACACTATGCCTAAATACCCATTGCCTTTATTGTATGTAATGTGCTGGATTTACTTGCCAAGAGTGATTAAAAGACCACTGTTTTTAGATACTCCTCGATTAGAGCACACATTACATGATACTGTCTGCTCAAGAATATGCCTACTGGTTTCTGTTTGAAATTTAGGAGAATCAATGTGAGAGCATTAAAATGCACATTTTTGGTAATATGGTAGACTTGATAAAGAACAAAAACTATAATAAGCCATAGAAAATGAAAGATATATAAAACATAATAAGTAGATTTAATTAAGTAAGGGAATAAAAGCTGGGGGCACAAATGATTGAAATCTGTAATTTCACAGAAGTAATACAAGATTTGATCCTGCAGTTTCCCTGGAAGTATATATGGATCTCTAGATACTTGGGTTTTAAAATATTCATCACATCAATCAACAGGAAAAAAAAAAAACACCGGGGTCTGAGAATGGTGAGATGCTAGATTGGAGATACCCACATGAAGATAAGGCCTCAGAAAGGTGACATACTAGGAAAAAAGTCTTTAAGTCCTATCTCAGCTTTGTCTATAAATGGAAAGCATGAAAAAAAAGTTATCACCAGAGAAGGACCCCTCTTGAACATATATTCATACTAATTTGAGTTATAATTCAAACCTAAGTTGCAAATTTTAAGTGTCTTGGGTTGTCAGTGCCCCTGGGAAGTGGGGAGAAATATATATAAATCATGTCAGAACCAACTAATTTAGATATAAAACTCAAAGGATTACCATGGACAACATTGCTGAAATCATTATCTGATAGTAAAAATGTACACAGAGAGAATGACAAAACATGCCAGCATGAGGAAGAATACAAATAAACCATAAAAAATGGCTTCAGATATGTAAAGGCTACAGGAACTGAAATGATTACATACATAAGAAAAAAAGCTGAGACACAGAACCAACCATAGATAGATCTGGTATGTGGCTTAAAAGGCACTGCAGAATAGCAAGTAAAGAATTAGTTATTTAAGAAATGGAGCTAGGGCAATTGATCATGCACGAAGGTGGGGGGGAGGGGGAAACATTAACATATCACAAAGAAATCAATACCAAAGTATAAGCACTTAAATGTGAAAGATAAAACTTTAAAACCTTTAAAAGAAAATATAAAACCATATTTGTATATGACATAAGAAGTATAAAACCATAAAGAAAAAGAGAAAGACCAACCATATTAAAAATAAAGAATTTGGGGTGCCTGGGTGGCTCAGTAATTCTTGATTTTGGCTCAGGTCATGATGTCACGATTCATAGATCAAGCCTCACGTCGAGCTCTGCACTGACAAGACGGAGCCTACGTGGGATTCTCTTTCTCCCTCTCTCTCTGCCCCACCCCCTCAAAATAAATAAATAAATACATAAATACATAGATAGATAGATAGATAGATAGATAGATAAATATTTACCCCCCCACCCAAAAAAATTAAGGAATTCTGCTTATCAAAACATCATAATGAGACTTCTGTTTTAGGTCAAAAGGGATGTCTCCCACTATAAATTATTAAAAACTACGGAAATATATATTAATTCTTCTCAGACATTGAACAATGTATAGTATTGTTGCAATGAAATCCCTGAAAGAATGGGGAAAGATGAAGTCAGCTCCATCATCACCCAGTATTTCTGTCTATAAACAATTTTTAGACCATGGCTCATGTATTAGAATACAAACAAGGCTGGTAGTTTCTCAGAAGATAAGACAGAGTTAGCAAGGTAGTAGAACTTAAGGAGAAGAGTATCAAAAGGAAGGAGCTACAGAAGGAAAAATGTCTGTAAGTTGTGGAACCCTTGAGTCTTTGGCCAAATACTAAGCTATACATTACAGAATCAAAGAACAGGTGAAGAACAATTTCTAGGAAAATAAAAATTTCTGGGGAATTTTAAGTCCAAAAATTTCAAAAGCTTACCAAAGGATGCAAATCATCCAAGATCCCACAGGCTTAATGAAAAGACATTGTTGAATACATGGAGCTTTAAAGAGTAATCCCACTTGCCAACACATTCATCTAAGGAGCAAGTTAGCCCTAGTGTAAGGCCTGCAATATACATGACCTTAAAAAGGCTTCAAAACAGGCCTTGAGGGAATGAAATTGCCATGCCAGAATTGTAATTTCCCTCCAGGAAAAAGCCAACAGTCTCCACGTGAAGACAATGCATTCCAGCAATCAATCACATACTCCAAAATGTCTTGGATTAATCAAAAATTACCAAACAGGCAAAAAGGAAAAACACATGATGTATTTCCCAGAAGAAAAAAAATAGTCACTCAATAAAAGGAGATCCAGGAATCACAAAGATGATTAAATTAGCAGAAAAGCGTGTTAAAATGGCTATTGTAAGAAAAAAACCACTAACACATTTAATGACATGAAAGAATCTGTAAGTCATTTGCTAAGTGAAAGAAGTCAGACACGCATAAGACTACATACTGCATTATCCTGTGTATATTAAATGTGAGAACATGCAAAACTATAGGAACAGAAAACAGATCAGAGGTTGCCAAGGTCTAGAGATGAGAGAGAGACAGAGGAATGAATTTTTCCTGATTGTTGTGGTAGTTATATGACTATGTTTATTTTTAAAACTGACTGAGAAAAGATTAGTTATATGTAAATTATGTCTCAATTAATCTGATAAATTTTAAAGGAAATATTATAACTATGCAAAAACATAAATGGAAAATACAAATAAATGAAAAGAAAATCAAGAAAATACCAAAACCCAAAATATGTGTTTAATGAACTGGATTGATAGATTAGATGTTGTAGAATGAATGATCAGGAAAATTAAAAGATAAAGCCAAAGATACCATCTAAAATGAAGCACAGACAGAAAAAAAATTTGAAAAATAAATAACTTAAGAAACAATACTGAATTCTCTTACATGTTATTAGAGTCCAAGAAACAAAGGGAAAAGAAAGGAGAATAGAAAAATATATTTGAACAAATAAGGGGACTTCTAGCATTTACTTAGGCTGTAGACATCTGGAAAGAGAAATGCTTCAGACTTAACAAGATAAAGCCAAAAAAATCTATAAAAACATACTGTTTCTTGAACCCATAAGAGGGCTAAAGGTACACAGGAAACAACTAGCTAAAAATATTAAGGAAAGACCAGCGTCCCTAAGAAGTGAGACAAAAGCACCTATTCATCTGGAGAACACAAGGGTAATGTGCATCACCAGACAAGTGGGTAGGCTGGAATGTGGGTACGAAAGGCCAAGTTTGGCCTGCATGGATGTGCAGAACTCCTGGCAACCACGGAAATGGAGGAGTCAGCACCCCCTCAGAAATTCTTCTTTGCAGCCTCACACGTGGAGATGATGAGAAAGATTGGGACAAGGTACCAATGAAAGCAGCTAAGTCAGGCAGCCCTGCTCAGATCCTTCTCCCCTGTGGAACTAGAGCTGTAGGACTCAAAGGGAAGGCCATCAAAGCCTTCCATCTCCAGATCACAGATGGAAGATTCACTGAAGCTGGGGAAAGAGAAAGGAGAAAATATTCTCTACCCATGAAGCAAGGACAGAAAAGTGCCCTGGGCTTGCAATATTAGAGGTTTAGCCTGAGAAATTACTGTCAGTAGGACTGTACTACTCAATACATTAAGGGAAATTCTTCAGGTAGAAGGAAAATTCCATCTGCTGAAAGCATGAACCTACAATGGGCATAGGTAAACATTTTCCTTAAAGAGTCAATAAAAAGTATTTTAAGCTTTGCAGGCCGCTTGGATTCTGTTCTAAGTATTCAACTCCACCATTTTAGCATGAAAGCAGCTATACACAATATTTAAATGAATCAGTGTGGCTACATTACAATAAAATTTTATTTACAAAAACATGTGGCAGGCCATACAGTGTCAATCCCTAATCTCTGCAAAGGGATGAGGAGCATCAGAAATGGCAAATACAGTGGTAAATATCAAGGTTTTTTTCTCATTTTAAACTTCAAAAAATAAAAGTATCACCTCCCTACAGCAACATATAATAAAGTAAAAGCTGTAAAAAGTAATAAGCCTGATTGCAGAGATAAAATAGAATCCTTAAAAAAATTCAATTAATTAAAAAGCCAAAGAGAAAAGAAAAACAATAACAAACAGGGAATGAAATAGAAAACAAATAGTGAGAGAATAAAAATAAATCCAAATATATCTTACAATGTTAACTATATAAAATGTAAATGGTCTAAATACACCAAATAAAAGGCAAATTTGACAGATTGGTTTGAAAAACAAGACCTAGCTATATACAAGAGGTACATTTTAAATATAAAGCACAAGTGGAAAGCGACTGAACATGTAAAAAGAAAAGAAAAGCAGGAGTGGCTGCACTGGTATCTGACAAAGTAGAGAAGGATAAGGAATATTGCCGGAGATAGAGAGGTACTGCATAATCCGATAATAAGTCTATGAACACTGTCAAAATTATCTACCAGTACTAGCTGCTTTTAATATTTTCCTGTTTTCTTTGTCACTAATTTTTGACAATTTAAGATGTGGCATGGTATGGTTTTATTTCTGAGATAAAGAGGGTTAATTTGTCAAGAAGACTTAATCCTAAGTGTGTACACACCTAAAAGCAGAGTATCAAAGTGTGTAAAGCAAAACCAGCAGAATCAAAAAAGAGATAGCTATATCAACAAGATTTGTTTAAGATTTTAGTAAATACACAGATAAAAAGAATCTAAGAGGAATATAAAAGAAAAAAATAGTGTTATAGAAGACTTGTCATAACACTATCAAACGGATTTACTGAGTTGACCTAACAATTGACCCAATATCTGAAGGATACGTGGGTTTTTTAGATGTACAGTTCAGTGGCTTCCGGTATAGTCATAAAGTTGTACAACTATCACCACAACCTAACTCAGAACATTTCTAGCCTCCTCCCACCAACAAAAACCCTGTGCCCATCAGCAGTCATTCCTCACTCTTCTCTCATTTTTGTTCCTGACAAATTAATCTCTTTTTTGTCTCTATAGATTTGCCTATTTGGAGCATTATATATAAATGAAATAATCCAATATGTGATCTTGTGTGTCTGACTTCTCTTAGCAGAATGTTTTCAAATTTCATCCTCATGCAACATTAATCAATACTCTCTTTTCATAATGTTGTACATAATGATAATATTCCATTATATAAGTATAATTGGCTAAATAATGTTTCATTGTAGAGGTTTACCATGTTTGGGTTATCCAACAATCCATTAAGATGGATTTTTTTTCTCCATATTTTTTTCTCCATATTTTTAATTTATTTATTACTAATTTCATTTTATCATCATCTCAGAGAGTCAAAGGAAATAATAATGGAAAAAAGAGAAACAGGCAGGAAAAATAAAGATACTTAGTTTAGACATCAGTCTGCTTCATTTTTACTTGCTTTAAAATTAAAGTCCTTGGGGGTGCCTGGGTGGCTCAGTCGGTTAAGTGTCTGACTTCAGCTTAGGTCATGATCTCACAGTTCATGAGTTCGAGCCCTGCATCGGGCTCTGTGGAGACAGCTCAGACCCTGGAGCCTGCTTTGGATTCTGTGTCTTCCTCTTCTCTCTGCCCCTCCCCCACTCACATTCTGTCTCTGTCTCTCTCTCTCTCTATCAAAAATAAATAAACATTAAAAATTAAAAAAAAAAATTAAAGTCCTCTAGGAAAAGCCTGGACCACCATTCTGCTTCTTGTATCACATCAAGTTTTAATTTCAAAAATGGTATATCCTATTAAAAATGTACATATGGTTTCATTTCTTTTTATTCATAAATTGTTCACTCTCCTTGAGATTACAATGAAGCTCTAAATTTCATAATGTTCTGAGAATAATTTCCTAGATAAAATAGGTCTTTAAGTGAAGACTGCATGATTTCCCTATAAAGCAACTGTCACTGGAATTCATGTAAGCTGGAAATATCTTTGTTCTTTCATATGAATTTATTACAAACTTAGTGGTAACTGATTGGTAGAATTATCGAGGAAAAGCTCTCTTTCCAATAATGTCATTTTCTCTGAATTTCCCCTGAACGTCTATCACTTCTGTGGTCCCACCAGTAGATCCTGATCTGCATTTTCCCAAAAGGTTATGCAACACCCACACTCTTCCAAAACTCAATCAGGAGGAAATAGAAAGCTTGAACAGACCCATAACCAGCGAAGAAACTGAATCGGTTATCAAAAATCTCCCAACAAATAAGAGTCCAGGACCAGATGGCTTCCCAGGGGAGTTCTACCAGATGTTTAAAGCAGAGATAATACCTATCCTTCTCAAGCTATTCCAAGAAATAGAAAGGGAAGGAAAACTTCCAGACTCATTCTATGAAGCCAGTATTACTTTGATTCCTAAACCAGACAGAGACCCAGTAAAAAAAGAGAACTACAGGCCAATATCCCTGATGAATATGGATGCAAAAATTCTCAATAAGATACTAGCAAATCGAATTCAACAGCATATAAAAAGAATTATTCACCATGATCAAGTGGGATTCATTCCTGGGATGCAGGGCTGGTTCAACATTCACAAATCAATCAACGTGATACATCACATTAACAAAAAAAAAGAGAAGAACCATATGATCCTGTCAATCGATGCAGAAAAGGCCTTTGACAAAATCCAGCACCCTTTCTTAATAAAAACCCTGGAGAAAGTCGGGATAGAAGGAACATACTTAAACATCATAAAAGCCATTTATGAAAAGCCCACAGCTAACATCATCCTCAATGGGGAAAAACTGAGAGCTTTTTCCCTGAGATCAGGAACATGACAGGGATGCCCACTCTCACCGCTGTTGTTTAACATAGGGTTGGAAGTTCTAGCATCAGCAATCAGACAACAAAAGGAAATCAAAGGCATCAAAATTGGCAAAGATGAAGTCAAGCTTTCGCTTTTTGCAGATGACATGATATTATACATGGAAAATCCAATAGACTCCACCAAAAGTCTGCTAGAACTGATACATGAATTCAGCAAAGTTGCAGGATACAAAATCAATGTACAGAAATCAGTTGCATTCTTAATTTTTTTTTAATGTGTATTTATTTTTGAGACAGAGAGAGACAGAGCATGAATGGGGGAGGGTCAGAGAGAGAGGGAGACACAGAATCCGAAACAGGCTCCAGGCTCTGAGCAGTCAGCACAGAGCCCGACGCGGGGCTTGAACTCACACACTGCGAGATCATGACCTGAGCCGAAGTCGGACGCCTAACCGACTGAGCCACCCAGGCGCCCCAGAAATCAGTTGCATTCTTATACACTAACAGTGAAGCAACAGAAAGACAAATAAAGAAACTGATCCCATTCACAATTGCACCAAGAAGCATAAAGTACCTAGGAATAAATCTAACCAAAGATGTAAAAGATCTGTATGCTGAAAACTATAGAAAGCTTTTGAAGGTAATTGAAGAAGATATAAAGAAATGGAAAGACATTCCCTGCTCATGGATTGGAAGAATAAATATTGTCAAAATGTCAATACTACCCAAAGCTGTCTACACATTCAATGCAATCCCAATCAAAATTGCACCAGCATTCTTCTCGAAACTAGAACAAGCAATCCTAAAATTCATATGGAACCACAAAAGGCCCTGAAAGCCAAAGTCATTTTGAAGAAGAAGACCAAAGCAGGAGGCATCACAATCCCAGACTTTAGCCTCTACTACAAAGCTGTCATCATCAAGACAGCATGGTATTGGCACAAAAACAGACACACAGACCAATGGAATAGAATAGAAACCCCAGAACTAGACCCACAAACGTATGGCCAACTAATCTTTGACAAAGCAGGAAAGAACATCCAATGGAAAAAAGACAGTCTCTTTAACAAATGGTGCTGGGAGAACTGGACAGCAACTTGCAGAAGGTTGAAACCAGACCACTTTCTCACACCATTCACAAAAATAAATTAAAAATGGATAAAGGACCTGAATGTGAGACAGGAAACCATCAAAACCCTAGAGGAGAAAGCAGGAAAAGACCTCTCTGACCTCAGCCATAGCAATCTCTTACTCGACACATCCCCAAAGGCAAGGGAATTAAAAGGAAAAATCAATTATTGGGACCTTATGAAGATAAAAAGCAAAGGAAACAACCAACAAAACTAAAAGGCAACCAACGGAATGGGAAAAGAGATTTGCAAATGACATATCAGATAAAGGGCTAGTATCCAAAATCTATAAAGAGCTTACCAAACTCCACACCCGAAAAACAAATAACCCAGTGAAGAAATGGGCAGAAAACATGAATAGACACTTCTCTAAAGAAGACATCCGGATGGCCAACAGGCACAGGAAAAGATGTTCAACGTCGCTCCTCATCAGGGAAATACAGATCAAAACCACACTCAGATACCACCTCATGCCAGTCAGAGTGGCCAAAATGAACAAATCAGGAGACTATAGATGCTGGAGAGGATGTGGAGAAACGGGAACCCTCTTGCACTGTTGGTGGGAATGCAAATTGGTGCAGCCGCTCTGGAAAGCAGTGTGGAGGTTCCTCAGAAAATTAAAAATAGACCTACCCTATGACCCAGCAATAGCACTGCTAGGAATTTATCCAAGGGATACAGGAGTACTGATGCATAGGGGCACTTGTACCCCAATGTTTATAGCAGCACTCTCAACAATAGCCAAATTATGGAAAGAGCCTAAATGTCCATCAACTGATGAATGGATAAAGAAATTGTGGTTTATATACACAATGGAATACTACGTGGCAATGAGAAAAAATGAAATATGGCCTTTTGTAGCAACGTGGATGGAACTGGAGAGTGTGATGCTAAGTGACATAAGCCATACAGAGAAAGACAGATACCATATGGTTTCACTCTTATGTGGATCCTGAGAAACTTAACAGAAACCCATGGGGGAGGGGAAGGAAAAAAAAAAAGAGGTTTGAGTGGAAGAGAGCCAAACCATAAGAGACTCTTAAAAACTGAGAACAAACTGAGGGTTGATGGGGGCTGGGAGGGAGGGGAGGGTGGGTGATGGGTACTGAGGAGGTCACCTTTTGGGATGAGCACTGGGTGTTGTATGGAAACCAATTTGACAATAAACTTCATATATTGAAAAAAAAAAGATTATGCTAAGGAGGCTTTGCAGGAATTGGCATCTAGATTCTAACGAGGACATTGTTAAAGATAGTAACTTTCAGACCTAAATTAAAAGCTGAGTTACAGCAAAGTTCATTTTTCATGTACTTCACTCTTTGGAATGAAAGATTATTTGGAATAATATCTCAAAAGGGAATTCTCTTCCTTGTTCACAATGTTATTCTTATTATACCACTAATTTGTACCTTGCTAATTAAAAATATAAACACTTAAACAGAAATAAGTCATATTTTACATTTCCTAAGCAAATGTTACCTTCATTTTTGAAACAGCATGAGAAAAATTGTAAGGAAAAACATTTAAGATGCCTTAATGAAAAAGTGGTATTTAAGAATCTTCAAAACACCTACAAACATATGTTCAAGTACAGTTTTAAACTAAAAATGGCTCTTTTTTGTTTAAAGACTCCCAAGAAACCCTAATACAATACTTTGTTCACTCAATAAGTATTTATTGAGCATGTTTACTGTGTCTTTTTCTAGTTGTCTGAAATTCATCTATTAATAGAAGAGTGGAGGAGGAAAAGAGAAGTAAACACTACACAAAATAAAAAAACGTTATTTAGCATTTTAGACGGTGATGAATTTTACAGGAAAAAGAAAAAGAGCAGATTAAGGGACATCAAGAATCCAGGCCAGGTGATAGAACAGTGTGGGCTACCATTGTAAATGGAGCAAATGGGAGAAGGTGAAAAGCCACCTTTTTTAGAAAAATTCAAAGTAGGTAATACCACGAGCCATTTGAATAGTTAGAAGAAGAACATGTCAGGCAAAGGGACGATTATGTGTAAATGTCCTTAGGTGGTATGTTTTGAGATGTCCCGAGTTCTGATAATATCTTTGTTTTTCTACCAATCTTGCAGGAAGGATCCAATCCTTCAACCCTCCTTCTTTGCTTTCTTCTGCAACGAGTAACTTCACTCTTTCTGCCTCATGTACTTATATCCTTCCTGCCAGTACCTTTTCTTAGCACTGCATGCAACCTACATAGATGACTTCACTTACTTCCTTGGTAAGCTCCTTGATCTCTCAATCTCACCATTCAGATCATGAATATTCTTTCCTTTTTCAGTAACTCCCTATTCCCTACTGGAAAAAATTCAAATTTCTTAGCAGAACCATTTCCAACTGTACTCTCTGACTTACCTTTTCCTTCTCATCCTCCCATTTCCTCCCTCCAGGCCCAAACTGGACCAGTAACCTTCCTTAACATTTCAGACGCTTGCCCATGCTCTTTGATCCCCCTAAAATGTCCATCCCGTCTGCCTCCTCTTAATGAAACCTAAAGTGTTCTTAAAGGACCCACTCACATCTCCTTACTTCTAAAATGTTTTATGATTTCTCCAACTGATGTGATGGCTCCCAGAACATCCAGAGCACTGTGCACCACTCTTACTTGGATCATGCTCTGCTTGGTATTATGGTTGCTCCTATTAATGCAACAGTCTTCCAGTATTTAAAATCTCCTATGTTTAGGCCCAACTTCTCACATAGTTTTATAGCATCTGCAATATGCACCACAAATATACAATCAATATGATGGGAAGAACATGCAAGTTAATCTTCCAGAAATAACTAGCAAATATACAGTTCATTGGGATTACGAATGCCATATCAATCAAGTTTCAAAAATCTGGACAGTACAAAAGACTATACAGATAGGTATAAATGACTAGAATTCTCTCTCCAGAAAGATTTGTTAGCACAACAGAAATAAAACCTGACTCTGGTACTACTCACTTACCTGCATGCTAGTATTATAATAATAGTAAGAAAAATTATGGTACTAGTAACTGACCATCATGAATGATTATTATGTACTTGGTACTGTGGTTAATAACTTCCTTTGATTTACTTTATTTACTCCTCATAAAATCCCATCAAATATGTATTAGAATTATTTTCTATTTTCAGTTAAACAGAGGATATGGTTGGTTAAGTAACTTAGTGAATATTACATTTCCACAATACCACACATTTCTGGTTTGGGAAAATAAAACACAAATTCTTCTCCATATATGAATCGATCTACAAAATTTCATGCATTCAATACTTTGTGTTGTTCTTTTTCAAGCATTCCTACCCCTGCATACAAGAATCTCATGTGTATTAAATGAATATAGTAGGATGGCTTAGTTTTAAGAATCAAAATTTTAAGATACAAATCAGAATTCCTGAATCCACAGGCCTTTTTTTCATAAAACAACCACAGCTTTATGTGTTACTAAAAGTGACAAATAACGAGAAACAAATCCTCTACAGATTTTACTGCTGAGCTGAAGGAGAAAGAATTCTTCCATTCAACAATGGAGCAACACTCTTAAGCTACTAGTAAACTATCTGCATGTGGGTCCCAGTTGTCAAAGACTGACTTTTCCTTAATCCTTTATTTTCTCATGGAATCAGGAAGAGGTTTTTCTAAAAAAAAAAAATGACATGGTTATCAATTATAATTATGGAAGACTATGTCCCCTCGATGAGTAATATTTTACTTCATAATTCAAAACTCAGACTCTGGTCTTTCAAAATCATTAGCCAGAAAGAAGGGGAAGGGATTCCCAGAGCTTTAGAGGGTCCTCCATGATGATAAAAAAAATCCTTTGGTTCAGACAATCATGGAAGTCTAAACCCCTGTGTTTAGGACTGGCAGAGACTATTGAACCATATTTTATCCTATATAAATTACTAGATAAGTACACAAGGCAAGTTCATCTACTGATGATATACCATATCCCTGATAAACAAAACAAGATATAATTAAATCAACAGAAGGCTGAATAAAATGGGAAATACGGTATCACAAAAACAAGTGTGTGCAAAGCCATGGGATTTAGAACTGGGGGATTAGGGGAATTATTTTAATAGTTGGAATATCAAGAAGGACCTCATTTTCATGAAAAGACAGAAAAATTAAAGATGGCATGTTAACTCTATGGTCAAAGAAAACTTTGTCACTTACTCGTTTATAGGTTAAAAAATATATATAAATGAAAACAAGTAACCTCTTAATGATTATTCAGATTAACAAGTTTAAAACATTTTAACTTATTTCATTGCTATAAAGTTCTAAGAATCAATTAGGTTAGAAACTCCTCAAAATCAGGAAGTGGGTTTCTAGTGAAGAATTTTTGGTACCTATTTTTTGGTACCTAAAATCAGGTGCCTGGGTGGTTCAGTCAGTTGAGATTGGGATTCTTGATTTTGGCTCAGGTCATGATCTCAAGATTGTGAGATCAAGCCCTGCATGGTGTTCTGTGCTGAGCGTGAAGCCTGTTCAAGATTCTCCCTCCTTCTGCCCCTCACCCATTTGCTTGCTCTCTGAAAGTAGATAATAACCATTTTTAAAAAATAAAATCAGGGGCTACTGGGTGGTTCAGTTAGGTAAAGTGTCCTACTCTTGGTTTCGGCTCAGGATATGATCTCATGGTTTGTGGGTTTGGGCTCCCTGTTGGGTTTTGTGCTGGCAGTGCGAGGCCTGCCTAGGATTCTCTCTTTCCCTCCCTCTGTGTCCCTCCCCTACTCAGGCTGTCTATGTCTCTCTCAAAATAAATAAATAAACTTAAAAAATAAAATAAAACATGATATAATAAAATAAAATCAGTAGGCCCTCTATTTCTTTTTATATTTATTTCTTTTTGAGAGAGAGAGAGAGAGAGAGAGAGAGAGAGAGAGAGAGAATACGAGTGGGGGAAGGGCAGAGAGAAAGAGGGAGACAGAATCCCAAACAGGCTTTGCATTGTCAGTGCAGAGCCTAACATGGGGCTCAAACTCACAGTGAGATCATGACCTGAGCCAAAATCAAGAGAGGCTTAACCTACTGAGCTACCCAGGCATTCCTGTCAATAATTTCTTATTGAATAATTTTTGCTTTAGGTTGCACCTGTAAGGAGTTTATGCTTACAGCCTTAGCCAACACTTGTGACCATGGTTTCACATGAAGAATTCTAAATCTGGCATTGAGTTTCTCAAATAGAATTTCCTGGTGAATCTATACAATAGGACCTTTCACTCTAAGTGTCTAGCACCACACTTAACAACATACCTTATTGCAAGTGTCCTTGTTCCACACCCTAATTAGCACAGATAAAAACTTTAAAACTTTTACTCTGGAGGTCACTTAGCAAAGAGTGCATACATCATAGCCCAGAAGGTCCTGAATAAATGTTGCTCAAGACCATGGAACATTTTACAAAGTAATGAAATCTGTAGAAAACCTCTTGCCCTCTGGGATAGGATAAGATTTCCACCCTTCTGTGGTCTGTATCTATTTGCAGTGAAGAGGTGTACATGGATCTGTCATGCAGTGAATCAATCTCTCTCTCTCTCTCTCTCTCTCTCTCTCTCTCTCTCTCTCTCTCTCTCCGGCCACTATTGATTTCAATTTATCCAATCGACTAGGTTCACAGACTTAGTTTTAAAGGGGCTGAGAATGTATGGCCTGCCAAAGGATAAGTATTTATCAAGGGAGCCTTGAAGCCACTGAGTGAAATTCACTTGCCAATAGCTTGTCACAGTCTACTAAATCTAGCAGAGTTGGACCCATGGGGAGAAGTTTTAACTGAACAAGCCCCTCAATCCCTTTTGCTGTTTTAATGCTCCAACCAACTTCGAGCCATCTACCATACTCTTTTAAGCAGGTATCTTCACCTACTTACTTCACTTACTGTGTGAAAGAAACTGACCTAACACTCAAAAAGTGGGATCCCAATGATAACCATTAACTCACCGCAGAGCCTCAGGAAATCTACAGGTCACCTCCATGCTCCAATTTCTTTATGTATGCACAATGCATATGGTAGCAGTTGCTCTTGTCAAACCTGCCATTATTCTCACAAGGAAACACTGGAGATAAGTAAGAAAGTGGATTCTATGACCAAGCAGGCAGTCATTCCAGTGGTCCCCTTAGGAACAAAAAAAGGAATCCTGCTATAGTCTCCTCTACTGTCACATTTGTGCACCTCTTCCCTATCCCAACATCTGCTAGTATCTCATAACAAAAATAGGAAGTTGTATGGACTTTAAAGGTTGGCAGAGTTATTTCCTGGATAACTTGTCAGATGATCAGCCCTTCTGATGCTTGTCAGTTCCCTCTTAACAGTCTATCTTTCCAAAGAAACATGAGGGAGCCACGCTCAAACAGAAGCAAAGGTAAATCCACCCCACCTCTGTTCTTTGTCTTGGCTGATAGTATTGACTACCCAAGCACTAGTGTTTCTTCAAGTACTGTCCTCCAGCCACCCCTGCCCAAATCTAACCTGGTCACCATATTTTGCCAATTCTCCCACTGCAATGTCTCTTAAGTCTGTGACCTGTGTTAGTATCATCTCTCATATATCATTTAGGCTTTTATTATTCTTTCTAAAATTATTACAATAGTTAGATACATAAAGAAATTACTTCCACATTCCATTTCTGGAAGAATTATCTTTTAAAACACTAAACTGACGTAATTTCCCTCTTTATAAGCCTCTGATGGCCTCTCTTAAGTCATTAGATAAAATACAAAATCATCAGAATGTCAAACAAAGTCCCTCAACATGTGGCAAGTCTTTCAGCTATACTCTCATGACATGTGAGTTGTAGTTACAGAACAATACCCACGACTATGGGTTAGGGACCCCCATAAGCCAACTCTCAGGTAGGTTTGAAGAGAAAGTAATTTTTTGGAAGATGGTCCCAGCAACCACCACTAGAGAGACAGGGTAAAATTGAGAAAGTGAAGAGCTCACTTCCAGTGTGAGCACTGTTGCAGGCTCAGATATGCACAATTCCCTGGGGCTCTAAGAGATCATGCAGGACAGACTTGTAAGTCATCTCACCTCAAGGGCAAAGGCACTAGGTTACTTGTTCTCTAACTTCCATCTGTTCTGAGGGAAGCTTCTGCAGCCTTAGCGTATGTCTGTGTCCAGAGAAGGTCCTCAGGCAGAGCTTAAATGGTGGCAATATGGAACCACCATCATGAATATGGATAGATGCTGAAGTGACCTAGCCAGTAAACCATCAGTGTCTGTTACATTCACAGATTTGTCATTACACCATACTCCTTCCCACCTCCGCCCTGCTTTTCTGTTTCTGTTCATGTTGAATGCTGTTATCTCCATCTGAAATATCTTTATCCTATGATCCCTCCTGGTAAAAAGTCCACATTACTTGAGACTTCACATGTTCCAGGCTGGTCAGACTGTCCTAAGGGTTACATAAGTTCCTGTTCCAGCCTGTAGTAGAATAGCAAGTATAGTACTGTAAATATGTTTTTATTTACATTCTTTCCATGATCAATGTAAATCACTTATATTTGTGTTAGTAACAGCATTTTCTCAAACATAAAGATTCAGGGTACAGATCCAGAGCACAGAACTCTAAGGACTTGGAGAATGCTCACCTCAATCTTTCATCTCACAGAGGAGAATTGTCTTAGGTTGGGTTGCATTAATAGAAGACTGGTTGGCCTAAGCAACAAGTATGTTTCCTCACTCACAGTTCTGGAAACTGGGAAGCCCAAGATCAAGGTGCCTGCCAATCTGATTCCTGGTAAGAGCTTTCCTTCTCGTTCACAGAAGGTTATGTTCTCTCCTATCCTCACATTATGGAGAAAGAAATAATCTCTCTCAATGTCTCTTAAAACAGGTCTTCTTATTGTTTGCAGTATGAATAGGTTGCCAATTTCCCAAATCTTTACGTTCTAGTTACTTTTTCCTTGTTAATTCCATTTTCAAGTTATTTCTCTCTTCCCAAATTTTTAAACATTATTTTAATGCTTATTCTTTTTTGAGAGACAGAGTGAAACGGGGAGAGGGGCAGAGAGAGAGGAAGACACAGAATCTGAAGCAGACTCCAAGTTCTGAGAGCTGTCAGCACAGAGCCCAATGCAGGGCTTGAACCCATGAAGTGTGAGATCATGACCTGAGCTGAAGTCGGATGCCCAACAGATTGAGCCACCCAGGTACCCCGCCTCTCTTCTCTTTTCCCCACCTCTCTCTACCCCACCTCTCTTTTTTACTATAAACAGTCAGGAAGAAACAAGCCACCCCAACATTTCACACAGAAATCTCCTATCCAAATATCCAACTTCACATCTCAAGTTCTGTCCTCCACAAAACACTAGAACATGAGCACAGTTTAGCCAGATTCTTTGCCACTTTGTAAGAAAAATCATCTTTCCTCTACATTCCAATTTTATGTTCTTTATTTCTATCTGACCTCATTAGAATGGCCTTTACCATCCATTCTTCCACTGACATTTTGTACACAATTATTTATGTATTTTCCAAGAAGATGGAAATACTCTCTGTAGCTCTCCTCTCTCCTTTCCTAGCTTTCACCAGAATTGCCTTTAAAATGATCTCTTCCTAATAATCCTTGCTTCTCCTGGCATGAACCTCAGAATTCTTCCAGCCTCTACCCATTATCTCGTTCCAAAGCCACTTTCACATTTTTAAGTACCTGTTGTAGCAACACTCCATCTTTTTAATATCACTTTCTTAGTTCAGGTTACTATACAAATTAGCACCAAATGAGTAGCTTACACAAGACACATTTCCTTTACACAGTTCTGGAGGTAGGAAGCATGAGATCACCGTGCCAGCAGGGTTAAGTTCTTGATAAAAGCACTCTTTCTGGTTTACATATGGCTATCTTCTTGCTGTATCCTTCTGTGGCCTCTTCTTTATCAAGGCATGGATTCTCATTCATGAGAGCGCTATCCTGATGACTTAATCAACTCTCGAAGTCTCACCTCCTAATACCATTACACTGGGATTAGGATTTCAACATAGGATTTAGAGTGACACAAACAGAAAACCCACTGCACATGCCCACCTGGATGCCTATTAACCCCAGTACTAATTCTCTCTCATAAATATCCCCACTATACTTTGATGCACTTTCTATATTATTATTATTATTATTATTATTATTATTATTATTATTATTATTTGAATGTGTCATTTCTTGGCAAGTAAAGATGCTCCTTGAAATTTAATTTTGGTCTCATTTACCTTAGACTCCTAGAAACCTTCAAGTGTTATTTCCTGAATTAATGGATAAATGAAAGCAAAGTGAATGAATAACAATAAAAAGAAATGGACACCATGTAACAGAAAATCACCCACTGTGAACTAAGCATGCTCTTACTTATTCCAGAGACAATTAATAGTTTCTACACAAATCTAGTATCCCTAATTAAAATACAGGTATACACTTCTAAGATAATTTTTAAAATGATCTTTTAAGGTTTTTTTGGATTTCCTGATGTATTTTTCCTTCCTCCATTGGGGTACCTAGTTCCTAAAATAGAGATTACTAAATATATTTTTTTCTCACATTGGTGTCATCTATATATTGGGAAAACCAGGTATCAGGCTAATAACATAGTTAAACTGTTTGCTTAAATTTTTCTTTTTAAAATATTTTATTTGTAATGTTGAGCCAAGGGTCTCTAAAAACACTTCTGCTTACCTAGTCATTGTGCAAAGAACCCCAGCAGATCATTGACATGTAAGAAACAGACAAGACTAAAGCATTAAGTCTTTAGAAGAGCTATAAGGGAAAAAATCCTCTCCTTTGATACAATAATAAGAAAACAGATATGGCTATTTCATTCTGACAGCAGGAAGTATATGAGTTACTAACACATCTTGCTTTTCTCCATTTTTATTTTTCAAATCCTCACTCATTAATTTTGTTTAACTACAGAAATGCCACTCATATATACTGACTGATTGGAAAACCTTATATTTTTGCAAATGAGGACTTTGAAGCTTAATTTTATGTTGTATATTTATGTTTTAGAAGAAAAAATGTCATCAATAATTATTTTCTCTCCACTTTGAAAAAGAAGTAAAAATAGGGTTTTTTTATACTTTTGAGGATATTTTTGGTTTAGAATATATTGCTTGTCTAAAGGGTGAAAAGAAAAAACTGATGGAATCCACTTATGAAGCACAAATAGGAAATAGTAAATTGCTAATAAGTGAGGGGGTGTTTACAAATGGGGTACTCCAGACAAAAAGGTTATGGAGGATTTCTTGGAAATATTATATCTTAAGTGTGCTTAATTTGTTGCTAAGAAGTGAAAAGTATGCCCCCAAATTGCACAATTTTGTGGAAGTAGGAATTAAGTCTCAAGGCACTTAAGGCATTTGTAGAAATACATTTCTTTAGTTTGTACATTTAAAAGTTCCCATTAGAGGAGAGTAGAAGCTGATCAAGTCCAAACATAGTGATCTTATGCAGAACAACAATCAGTGATAACAAGAGCAAAAATCAAACAAAGGTTTCAATATGTTTCTAATTTCCCTCAAAGATTCAATGTGTCTAAAAGCACAGGACACTTTAGTTGCAATTCAGAAACTGTTAGCTGTTGTGTAATTCTTTCAGTCCAGGGTGACTTGGTATATCAAATGGCATCCTCAGGGCCTACCTGAGTTTTAATAAACTATCCAGAGGAGGAACTGGGAGAAAAAAAAAAAAAAGCTGTATTATGGAGCCTGAGCCATTTCCCAGGTAATATACAGCAGCCAGAGCAATATATTAATAAACCAAAGGCCAGAGCCTTCTGGGAGTCTCTTTATTCAGGTAAGAATATACTCTGCTGGTTGAATTTCTGTTTTTTTACACTTTGTTTCCACTAAAAATTCAACAGTCTTAGCAATTTCTGAAACCAAATTGTTATGTTAGTTTCACACCTCAGATACAATGAAGAAACTTCATGCAAGAAAAAACAAAAAAACTCACCTCCTTCTTTTTTTAAAGAAGCACTGATGTAGATATATTATTAATGGATATAATGCGATCTTTGGAAGTAATGTCCTGAAATGATTGATTTTGCAATAATTAACAGATTATCCCTGAGAATAAATTTCTTCCAAAGTGTATAAAGATTGCCTTCCCAAATGTGCAACAGTTTAATTTGTTAAGGAATGAAAATTTTAGTACTACTGCCAAAAATTAGAAGGCAAAGTTTTTATTATTAATGGTTATTTACCTGGGAAGACCTGGCCAGTAATGGAAAAAAAAGTGTTGAGAAGGTAGAAAAATAATCATTGGTAATGCCAGGTTTTTCTCATCCTTATTTAGCAAACAGGAAAATTCTTATTCTCCTGCTATTGAATCATCATCATCATTTGTGACAATTTGCAAAATATGGATGCAATTATTCCCCAACATATATCCACACCTCTTGCAATGTGACTTTGCCAATCCTTTCATTATAAGGTTAATATTCTGACACCAACTCTTGAGCTGCACTGTGACTTGCCTGAGATAGTTGAACAATTACCTACCAGCAAAATTGCTACATGTCAGTCCTGAGCCTAAGCTTTGAAAGACCTGTATACCTCTGGGCTAGTCTCCTAGGTGAGGAGAGACATTAGTTAGCATCTATTACCTGGGTCAGTCTGGTTTGGGAGACAGCCAATCATGAGAAATATGATGGAGGCCATCTAAGACCAACCAGCCCACAAAATGCAGGTGCACAAGAAAGCCCAGGAGAGAACAGCTGATGCCGCCTAGGTCAACAGTTCCATCTAGCAAATCCTCACTTGTGAACAACACTAAACGATTGTCCTTTTAAAGCCATGATGTTTGGAGCTACTTTGTTATAGTGTAAAAGAAAAGTCGCATGCAATTTGAAAACTTGATTCATTGTATTCTCTAAATCTTCAAATTAGATCTTATTTAAGATCTCATTAAATAAAATTAAGAAGGGGCGCCTGGGTGGCTCAGTCGGTTAAGCGGCCGACTTTGGCTCAGGTCATGATCTCTCGGTCCGTGAGTTCGAGCCCCGTGTCAGGCTCTGTGCTGACAGCTCAGAGCCTGGAGCCTGTTTCAGATTCTGTGTCTCTCTCTGTCTGACTCTCCCCTGTTCATGCTCTGTCTCTCCCTGTCTCAAAAATAAATAAAACGTTAAAAAAAATTTTTTTTAATAAAATAAATAAAAAAAAATAAAATTAAGAAAATATTTTACTGAATTCCCTTATGGTCTGCTTATTTATTCTGAACATAGATTTAGGGTGTCGTGCTACATAGAGTAGAAATTTTTATAAAAAGGCAAAACTATAGCTCCTTCTTACTCTGGATATGTATACAGATGGGATAGAGGAAGAGTTAATACATGGGGATAGGAAACCTTGCCTCTATAATGCCTTCTTTCCATTTCTTTTTTTAATATAATGTATAGTCAAAATGGCTTATATACAACACCCAGTGCTCATCCCAAGTGCCCTCCTCAATGCCCATCACCCATTTTCCCTTCTCCCTCACCCCACATCCACCTCAGTTTGTTCTCCGTATTTAAGAGTATCTTGTGGTTCGCCTCCCTGCCTCTCTGTGTCTATTTTTGCCCCTTCCTTCCCCTGTGGACTTCTGTTAACTTTCTCAAGATCCACATATGAGTGAAAGCATAGAATATCTGTCCTTCTCTGACTGACTTATTTCACACAGCAATAGGGGACTAGGAAAGGATGAAATTCCAAAGCTTCTATCTGCTCTCAGTGCTGCTGAAACTTGAGATTCAAAGTTAAAGGTTCTTTTATACCCATGCTTTGCAAGACTATACAAACCAGGTATGATTAGTACAAGGAAATAACAGTAGGGCTCTGAAGTTTGTCATATACTCTGATGGGGTTCTTAACATGCTACTCCAAAGCATGGTGCTTTAACATATTGAATATTTTAAGTTGAAAGAGTTGGAGAAAACAGCAGAAGCATGAGTCACTCTGACCTTCCCCCATCCTTCTCCCCTGAGGCAGATCAAACAAGTCCTCTGTGAAGGGTGTCCTCCTTACACCAGAGGAAAGGAACAGCCTTATCTCTGAAGATAAAGAGACACTGAGAAGAATATGAACCAACAAGCCTTGTAAAGTTCCCCAGTTTACTATTTTTACCTCATACTCTTTAGGGCCCTATCATATTTCTCCATGACTCTATACTCCCTATCAAATCTAGTATAAAATACTCAGGTTGAACTAGTTCTTTGAGTCTCCAGATCCTTAAGAAAGTTCCCATGCCTCATAAAAGTAATATTTAAAAAACATGTTTGCTTTTCTCTCATTCATCTATCTTTGTCAGTTGAGTTTTCATCCAGCCAGTGCCCCCAAGAGCATCAAGGAAAACTGCCTTCCCTTTCTACAACTCCTTTTTTCAAGAAATCATTTCACTTAACATTCACAGCCAGTATTAGCCCAGGAGAGTAGTGGACATTAAAGGTAAACTTGGTCACAAGAGATGGAGAAGTCATGTAAACTCAGTGACTAGAGGAGAACATTGTGGAGGCGGTCCCCAATTCAGGTGACTTGGACAACCCAGAATCCCCTATCTTCCAAGAGAGGAGGCACTAGTTCAAACATTGTATGATTCTCAGTTTACATGAAAATTAAGGTTCTGAGCAGCAGAGTACCTTAGTAAAATTTCCTACACTATAGTCTCAGAACCTCTTATACTTAAAGACAAGATTTCTAAGAAAATAAACCTTCAAAATTAATTTAAAGTATCTTTTTTGCCAACCTAATTCCTTGGGTCTGATCTGAAATTTTTTCTTAAAAACTGGAAAACTGTGGCTTTATTTTCCATCTATGTTGCATTGAAAAATAATATAATTGGTACACTTGTTACCTAGATCCTCCAAGAAACTACAATTATCCTTAATTTTTCTAAGTAACAGAAGGCACTGCTACCAGAATGTGTTAACATTTTATCATTTTGTACCAATGTAGGAAAGGCCTCTCAAAATAGATTTTTTAATTTGCAGGCTCAACCTGTATGAGTCATAATGTTTCTCCAGACTGTGGCTTATATTCTGCATAATCCTCTATAAAGTAAAAAATGTTAGTTACCTTCCATATTCAGTTAATCCTTAAATTATAAATTACATCCTGAAATAAAAGAAAAAATCAGGAGTTATGACTCTTTGTTATTGGATTAACATCATCTTTTGTAAGTTTTGTGTTTTGTGTGTGTGTGTGTGTGTGTGTGTGTGTGTGTGTATGCTCATCTTGTTTAATGATTTTCAGAAAAGAAACTGTTGTCTTTATGTGAGATTGACAAAAATTGGATAGGCTCAATTTTTCTGGAAAATGGATATCTTAATATCTTTGCCACTACTGCCATGGTAACTACGTTTAGACAACAGGTGCACTTCCTTGAGAATGGAAGTAACACTGTTTATTAAGTGTTGTTAAATAGTACCAAATTGTTTGCTAATAATATTTGAGCTGATGGAGACCAGGGAAAGTGACAGAAATTAACTCTCCTGGTAAATAATGAAGATGCAAAATTTATGTTTCTTTTATTCCCAAGAAGTTCATAAAGAGAGATTTATTAAGCATCTTTTATATTCAAGGAGCTATGCTGGGGAACCAGGGCAGTGAGACAAAGCCCCTCAAAAAGCTGAAAACCTTAGACACAGACACAGATAAGAGCAGTTGAGAGAGAATGTTAAAAGTGCCACTGGAGAGGGACCCCGAAAGTACTATAAAAGAATTTTCCAGACACTACAACTGCTTATCGCTGCATGACATAATTCCTTATCTGTGCCTTTAGATTCAATGTGCTCCCTATATCCCATGAATGTTTTTGTAAGTAGTTGATCCTCAAAATACATTGAACAAATTCTGAAATTTATTACTTGCATCTGAAAGGAGTACATCGCCAGTGGGAACCATACTTCAGGATTTCACTTCAAAATATTCTACAAAACCCTGATGAAGATGGTGGAACTTACAAAAGAATGGAAGAGATAAATAATACATAAGTGCAGGATACCTTATCTGTGTATTACCCTCCCATATTTTCTAGGGACTGGTGGGGCAGGAAAAAAAGGAGGAGATTCCAAACTCCTGTATATTCTCTGCTCTGCCAGAAGTGGAGATCCATAGTGAATAACTTTTTGTGTAGCCAAGAGGAAATCATAAATGAAGGATCACACTTCTATTTTTTTAAATTTATTTTTAACTTGAGAGATAGAACAAGGGTGAGCAGAGGAAAGGGGCAGAGGGAGACATAAAAAGAATCCCAAGTAGTCATGACCCTGGCTCCTAGGACCTTGGGATCATAACCCGACCTGAAATCAAGAGTTGGACGCTAACTGACTGACTAACCCAGGCACCCCAAAGGACCAAACTTCTAAATCCTATGATCTTTCTCTATGAGAGAAGTTTACCATTTCATAATTTGTTTCTGACTGTGTAAAATTAAAGTAGGATACCTCTCTAGGAAATACAGAAAACATACCTAAAACTTTGCAATTACAAAACAACACCAAAACACACACACACACACACACACACACACACACACACACACACACCAAACAAAAGAGACTATGGAAACCAACTGTGACTAGCATAACAAAGGATATTGGCAAGTCCTTTCTCCAAAAAGCAACCATAAACCTGGACAAAACTGTCACACTCTTTTCAAAACTCTGGAGACTAACCAAAGCCTTAGAGCAAACAGAGGAACACTTATTCAGGAAAAACTTCTACATCTTTGGCAAAAACAGTGACAGTCTTCTTGCCTGAAGCTTCTCTGATAGCCCTGCCCCAACCTGGTTACTGTGCTAGTTTTAGAAGGGAAGGACAAGCCATGCAGAAGCCAAGCAGCTTCGCTGCTATAAGGGGATCAGGACACTTGCAGCAGAAAGAAAAACACACTCTTGCACATGACTGTAAACAGTAGCAAGCTTAGCAACAGACACAACCCCACAGCCTAACCTGAGGCTGCAGCCCTGGTTGAGGCAAGCAATGGGACTGGGATGACAGACTAGCCAGATATTCAACAAGGAGAACTGATGTATGGAACAGATAGAATCTTAATAAAAATCCACATATCCTTGGAGATGGGAAGCTATGCTCATGTGCAAGTCTGTGCACATGCACAGAAGAGACCAGACAGGGCCCTCTTATCCACTTATCCCTGAATGAACATGATGCCATGGGCACATGCAGAGGAAATAAAAGAGAACCCAATGGAAAGCAAATCCTGAAATTTGAATATTCTCCAACCCACATACAGATTCACATACAGAGGATGGAAGGGTTACTCAAAGTGTTTGAATACAACTTCTATTTAAATACTGGCTGAATTACAATGACACACCAGTAACCATTAAGAAGCTGGGTTTATAATTTTTAAAAAGTTAAAAAGTGTTTTGAGCAGACACATCAACCCATGCACGCTGAGGGGGAAAACAAACTATGGGTTCAGTTCAAACAAGTCACTAAAGAACAACAACAAAAGAAAAATTAGAATTCAGAGTTGCTATATTATCTCAAATAATCATTTTAATCGAAATTAGGACAAATGTGAAAAATAAGTAAGTGTGGATACACATGTTTAATTGAGCAAACACATAAAAGTAGCTAGTATAAATATATTGAAAAAGTTAAAAAAAACATGCATGAAAAACTACTAAAGATGTTACTGCGATAGAGTTCACCTACTACATAAATGACCCTACAAAGTGTACAATTTACAGGGGCTTTTGTAGATTCACAAATATGTGACCATTACCACAATTTTAGAACATTACAATTTTTTCTAAAAGAAACACTGTACTCTTTCGACACCACCTCCTATTCCCTTCTCCATCCTCCAGTCCCAAATAATGACTCATCTCCTTTCTATCTCCATAGATTTGCCTATTCCAAATATTTCATATAAAAGGAATCTTATACCATCAGGGTTTTTTGAGACTGGCTTATTTCACTTAGCATGTTTTTAAGGTCCATCTGTGTTTCTCTAAGGAGAAAGCAGTCATGTTGTACCAAGTATCTCTTTTTCCTGTTACAGTTGAATATTCTTTCATTGTATGGGTATACTCCATTATGTCCTATGTCCATTTTTAGGTTGATGCACATTTGGGTTAATTCCATCTTTTAGCTTTATGAATGAAATTGCTATAAGCATTCATGTGCAAGTCTATGTATATATACACTAACATTCCTCTTGGCTGCATACCTCAGAGCATAAATGTTGTAACTCTGAGGAACCAGCTCCCAGATTGCTTTCGAAAAGGGTTGTATCACTTTACATTCCCACCAGCACTGTACAAGAGTGGTGACTGTTCCACATTTTTGCCAACATGTTTTATCTGATTTTATTTTTATTCCAGACACCCTAATGTACTTTATCAGCTATGTAATTTGCAATTCTCTTTTTTGGAATAGTTTAATAAAATAGGTATTACTCTTCAGAAGTTTGAATGTACTCTTCTTTGCAGCTGTGAGGCCAACTGGTCCTCTTTTGCTTGTTGGGAGTATTATTATTATTATTATTACTGATTCAATTTTGTTACTAATCATCAGCCCACATTTTCTATTTCTTCCTGATTCTGTTTTATAAGATGATATATAACTTTCTTATATATGAATTTATCCATTTCTTCTAAGTTGTCCAGTTCATTGGCTTACTTACCATACTACTGTCTTATAAGACTTACAATTCTCTGGTATTGGTTATTCTCTTTTATTTCTGATTTAAGTCTTCTCTTTTTCTTTAATATGCCTAAAGTTTAATCAGTTTTGTCTTTCCAAAGAACCACTTCCTGGTTTTATCTTTTCTATCACTTTTAATACCCATTTATTTCCACTCTGGTCTTTCCTTCCTTGTACTAACTTTGGGCTTTGTTTTTTTACTAGTTCTGTTAGGTATAAGGTTAGATTGATATTTTTATTGTTTCTTGAGGTAGACCTGTATCACTATAAACTTCCTTCTCAGAACTGCCTTTGTTGAATCTCAAAGATTTGGAACCATTGTTTTCCTATCTTCATTTATCTAAAGGTTTTTGGGGGGCCCTACGTGGTTCAGTCAGTTAAGCATCCAATTTCCGCTCAGGTCATGATCTCACAGTTTGTGGGTTTGAGCCCCGTGTCGGGCTCTGTGTTGACAGCTCAGAGCCTGGAGTCTGTTTCAGATTCTGTGTCTCCCTCTCTCTCTCTGCCCCTCCCCTGCTCACGCTCTGTCTCTGTCTCAAAAATGAATAAACATTAAAAAAAAATTTTAAGTTTTTTGTATTTCCTCTTTGATTTCTTCATTGACCCATTGGTTATTTAGTTTCATGTTGTGTAGCCTGTACATGTTCATGTTTTTTCCTTGTAATTCATTTCCATTTTCATAACACTGTGGTCAGAAAAAATGTTTGTTATAATTTCAATCTTCTTCAATTTATTGAGACGTGTATGAGCTATCCCGGAGAATGTCCCATGTGCACTTGAAAAGAATGTGTATTCTGCTGTTTGGGGATGGAATGTTCTATATTTATCTGTTATATCCATCTGGTCTATTGTGTCATTCAAAGCCACTGTTTCTTTACTGATTTTCTGCCTGAACAGTTTATTGATGTAAATGTTAAAATCCCTTACTATTACTGTATTACTGTCGATTTCTCCTTTTATGTCTTAATATTTGCTATATATTCAGGGGTTTCTATACTGGGTCCATAGATATTTACAACTGTCATATTCTCTTGTTGGACTTTACCATTATGTAATGCCTTTGTCTTGTTACAGTCTTTATTTTAAAGTCTATTTTGCTTAATATAAATTATCGCTACCCTGGCTTTGTGTACTTGCCTCTATATGCATGGCATATATTTTTCAATCTCTACTTTCAGTCTGTCTCTGCCATCACGTCTCAAGCGAGTCTCATCTAGGCAGCATAAAAATGAGTTTTGTTTTTTTATCCATTCAGTATCCCTATGTTTTTTTGATTGGACAATTTCTATCTATTTCTATCTATTACAGGTGTTTAGTTGGTGGTTACCAGGAGGTTCATACATAACATCCTAGGTATACAGTAGTCTATATTAAGTTGATGGTCACTTTAAGTCACACACACTCAGAAAGAACTACATTTTGACTCCCTTCATTTTATGTATGTCATATTTTACATCTTCTTTTATAAATCCCTTAATTTTAGATATAATTTGTTACTACTTTTGTCTTTTAAGCTTTATACTAGCTTTATAAGTGATTGATATTCTACTTTTGTTGTATGTTTGCTTTTATTAGTGAAACTTTCTCCTTTCATAATTTTCTCACTTCTAATAATGGACTTCTCTTTTCCACTTAAAAGAGTCCATTTAAATTTTCTTTTAAAGCCTAATGTAACAGAGATGAACTCCTTGAACTTCTGTTTGTCTGGGCAACTCTTTATCTCCCCTTCACTTCTGAATGGTAATCTTGCTGTCAGAGTATTCTTTGTTGTACGTTTGTTTGTTTGTTTGTTTGTTTGTTTTCCTTTTAGCACTTGAAATATATCACACCACTCCCTTCTGGCCTGTAAAGTTTGTGCTAAAAATATCAGCTAATAGCCTTATGGAGTTTCACTTGAAAAACATAACTTGCTGTTTTTCTCTTGTTGCTTTCAGTATTCTCTCTTCATCTTTAACCTTTGACATTTAAATTGTGTGTCTTCCTGTGGACCTTATTGGGTTCATCTTATTTGGGACTCTTTTCTTTCTGGACCTGGGTGTCTGTTTTCTTGCTCATGTTAGGGAAGTTTTCAGCTCTTATGTCTTCAAATAAGTTCTCTGCCCTTTTCTCTTCCCCTTCTCCTTTTGGGACCCCTATAATGCAAGTGTTAACATGCTTGATGTTGTCCTAGAAATCCCTTAACCTATCCTCATCATTTTTTTTCTTTTTCTGTTCAGCTTGGGTGTTTTTCCTTATCCTGTCTTCCAGATCATTAATCTGTTCTTCTGTATCTGCTTATCTGCTGTTGATTCCTTCTGGCATCTTTTTCATTTCAGTTATTGAATTCTTCAACTCTGATTGGTTCTTTTACTATTTTCTACCTCTTAATTGAAGTTCTGAGCTCATTCACTCTTCTCTTCAGTGTAGTGAGTATCATTATGATCATTACTTTAAACTCTTTATCTAGCATATTCTTATCTCTTTTTCATTTAGTTCTTTTTCTGAGTTTTGTCTTGTTCTTCTGCTTCAGATTCATTCTTCTGTCTCATTTATTTGACTTTCTATATCTTTTCCTCTGAATTAGATGAAACAGCTACTTCTAGACTTGAATGAATGGCCTTGTGAAGGAACATCTCCTGTATAGACTCTACACCTGTCAGCTTTGAGTAGTTGGCTAGATCTGTAGCAGGCATGGAGGGCAGGTCCCAGGGACATGTGCACTGGCTAATGAGATGGCTAGAACCAAAGTGGGCATGAGCAGAGGAGTTCGGGCATTCTGGGCAGGAGGTACCCTGGCAAGATAGCCAGAGTCAAAGCAGGTGTAAGCCAGAGGGCCTCAGTGTGCTCCATGCAAGGGCTGGCCTCCCATGATGGCTGGAGACAAAGCAGGTATAGAAGAGGTGACAACCTGGCAGGATGGCTAGAGCTGAGGTGTGCATAGGCTGGGAGATCTGGGGGCACTCCATGCAGGGGGACTCAAATTACAACTGGAGCTGAAGTCGGTGCAGGCCTGGAGTGATCTGGGATGCTTTGCACCTGTGTTACCAGTAAGACAGTTGGAGCTGTAGTAGACACTGTGTGGGGATGCCCCACTATGTGGCATGCTGGGCCACCTTAGGGGGCCTTTTGGGGGGGACACTTGTGGCTGATGTAGACTCAGGGTCTGGGACTCACTGAGGCAGCAGCTTGATACCATCTGTGCAATCAACCTGGAAGGGAATATTAACAATGGCACTCACAGGACCACCCCTCTGACACCTGAGAGTGTTCTCAAGCTCTCATCATTTGGTAGAGCTCTACGGATAGCTCTTTTATATTACAGTTACTGTTTTAAACCATGGCTTTTTTTTTCCCCCTGTGGCCAAGGGCAGATGGATCTTCTTCAAGTCTGTCAGTTCTGCAACACAACCCCAACTGTAGCTCACAGCATAGGGGGTGAGGTTCCCATCTTTACCAAGTCTATCTCTCTTCTGCCACTGTCGATGTGGTCCCTCTATCCTTTGTTGTGTGGAAGCTGTTCAGTGAGCCCTCAGTTCTTTTTCAGGAGAAATTGCTTTATATACAGGTGTAGATTCAGTGTGTCCATGGAGGACGTGCATTCAGGGTTGTCCAGTCACCACCTTATACCGCCTCTGGTACAGTCTTTTTAAGCAGAGTTGTGTTTCATTTTCAGGAGGTCCAATTTACTTATGTTTTCTGGGGTCGCATAGAAGAATCTACTGCCAAACCCCAAAATCATGAAAATTTACCCCCAAGTTTTCTTCTAAGTGTTGTATAGTTTTAACTATTATATTTCAGTGTTTATCTTGAGTTATTTTTTGTCTATTGTGTAAGGTAAGTGACAAATGTTTTATTTTTTTTTCCATGTGGCTATCCAATTGTCTTAGCATTGCTTTTTTTTTTTTTTTTTTTCATGGAAAAAAATGACCAACAATGTCTACTGTTTTCAGAGACATACAGTGTCTATTGGCTTCAGGGGTACATCACAGTGATTTGGTATTTTTATATATTATGTATTGATCCCCAAGATACTACTAGTTACCATATAATCACCATACAAAGTTGAAAATACTTTTCTTTATCTATCAAATGGCTCAGCACCCTGGATCAAAAAATAGTTGACCCCAGATATTTGTTGATTTCTAGACTCTCAATTCTATTCCACTGATGTATATCCTATGTCAATATCACAATGTTTTCATTACTGTCACTTTATCGTCAGCATTGAAATCTGGAATCTGAGTGCTCTGATTTTGTTCTGTTTTGTCAGAATTGTTTTGTCAATTTTTGGTAATTGTTTTGAATTTTGGTAACTCAACATTAATTTTTTCTAAATTTTTTTAACGTTTTATTTATTTTTGAGACAGGGAGAGACAGAGCATGAACAGGGGAGGGTCAGAGAGAGGGAGACACAGAATCTGAAACAGGCTCCAGGCCCTGAGCTGTCAGCACAGAGCCTGACGCGGGGCTCGAAGTCATGGACCGCGATATCATAACCTGAGCCAAAGTCGGCCGCTTAACTGACTGAGCCACCCAGGCACACCTCAACATTAATTTTTTTAATCAGCTGCTTAATATCCACAAAGAGTTCAAATGGGATTCCGATACTCATTGCATTAATCTCTTATTCAATTTGGAGAATATTTCCATCCTAACAATATTAAGTTTCTCATCATTATGTTTCCCCAGTTATTTTGACCTTCTGATATTTCTTCCAATAATATTTTATAGTTTTTAACAGTACAGATTTTACATCTCCTTTGTTAAATGTATTCCTATTTAATTCTTTGATGTGATTGTACATGGGATTGTTGTTCTCAATTTTATTTTGGAATTTTCGAATGTTCTTACCCCTGTATAGAAATATAGCATCCTGTGTATACTTATAGATCCTGTAAACTTGCTGGACTTGTTTATTAGTTACAACATTTTTTAGTGATCTTTAGGATATTCTACATACAAGATTTATACAAGTTTATCTCTTGTGGAAATACTGCATGTTTGCTTCTTCCTCTTATATTTGGATGCCTTTAATATATTTTTTTAATTTTTTACTGTTTGTTTATTTGTGAAAGAGAGAGACAGAGTGCAAGTAGGGAAAGGTCAGAGACACAGGGAGACACAGACTCCGAAGCAGGCTCCAGGCTCTGAGTTGTCAGCACAGAGCCCGACGCAGGGCTTGAACTCACGAACCACAAGATCATGACTTAAGCCAAAGCTGGATGCTTAACTGAGTCACCCAGGTGCCCCTTCATCCCCTTAATCTTTTCTTCCCTTACCTAATGCCTGGATAACCCCTCTAGTACAATGTTGAATACAAGTGGTTACTGCAGGCATCATTATCTTCTTCCTGGTCTTAGAGGAAAGGATTTTGTCTTTAATTGTCAGGAATGATATTAGCTGTGGTTTTTTGCATTGGTCCTTGATCAAGTTGAGGAAGTTACCTCCTATTCCTATTTTTTTTAATCATGAAAATATTTTGGATCTTGTCAAATAGGTTCAAAATAAAAGGACAGAAAGAAATGTACCACAGAAATTGTAACCATAACAAAGCTGGATTGTTATACTAATAATACAAAATGTCTTTGTACAAAAAATATTACTGAAGACAAAAATGGTAGTTTCATAATGATGAAGTATTATTTCATTAGCGAAACATAATAATATGAACACTTATATGCCTAATAGAAACCCCAAAATCCATGAAATAAAAATTGACATATAACTGAAAGAAACATTAGGCATTTCAACAACTGTAAACTTGAATACCTGAGTCTCAATAATTGATGGAGCAAAACAGAAAATCAAAAATGAAAAAAAGACTTGAAAACCAAGGTCAGCCAACTTGACCTACCCAAAATCTGTAGCATGTTCCACATGACAAAACAATAACACACTGTTTTCAAGTTAACATGAAACTGCCCTGAAATAGACCATATGCTAGTCCATAAGTCTTAATAAACTGAAAATGATTGAAATAGTACAATATACATTCTCCAACCACAAAAGTATTAAATTAGAAAAAAGCAATGAAAAGAAATGTGTGCAATATTTAAATATGTGGAAATAAAGTAATATAATTCTAAGTAAAACAAGAATCAAATAAGAAATTATAACTAGAATTTGAAAATGTATTTGAATTAAATGAAAGTAGAAATATAACTGATAAAATTGCCACACACAACCAAAGCAGTGCTTAGAGTGACATCTATAGCTTAAAATCCCTGTGTTAGGAATGTAGAATGATCACACATCAATAATGTAGGTTTCTACATTAAGCAACTAGAAAAAGAACAAACTCAACCCAAAGAGAAAAAAGAACAATTAATATCAGAGAACAAGTGCATTAAACAGAGAACAGGAAAACAAAAAAATCAATGAAACCACTTTTCTTCAAAAAGATGACCAAATTAACATTTTTTAGATAAACTGACAAAGGTTAAAAAAAAAAAAAGGACACAATTTAGCAATATTAGAAATGAATTTAGTCCCTTCCATTATCCTATGCAAACATGCTAACCTAGGGTGCCTGCCTGGCTCAGTCCATAGAGCATGCGACTTGATCTCAGACTTATAGGTTCGAGCCCCACGATGGGTGTAGCGATGACTTAGAAAATAAAATCTCAAAAAATAATAATAATAATGTTAGCCCTGAATGGGTTGCACGCCTACATGTAATAGGTAAAACTATAAAATGATTAGAAGAAAACATCCTGGAAAAACCCTGAATTTTGTATTAGGATTGTATAATCCTAATTGTACAATACTTACTTGTATTAGGTAAAGAGCTCTTAGATACGGCATCAAAGTACAACTACTGAGAAATAAATTTCATGGAAACTGAACATTTTTGCACTTTAAAATACACTATTAAGAAAATGGAGAGACAAACCAAGGATTGGGAGAAAACTTGTGCTGTAATTAAAAAGACATGTGCTAGTGAGGATGAGGAGAAACTAGGACCCTCATTCTCTGTTGGTGGAAGTATCACACATTTTATAAGCACCTTAGAAGACACTTTTGCTGTATGCCAGACAGGCTCTTAAATGTTCTACAGTAATTCCCACCTCCTGGTAGTCATTCCTTTTGTAATCACCCACTCTTGAATCTGGATTTAAAAATTTTTTAATGTTTATTTATTTTTGAGACAGACATAGAGAATGCATGCAGGGGAGGGGCAGAGAGAGTGGGAGACACAGAATCAGAAGCAGGCTCCAGGCTCTGAGCTGTCAGCACAGAGCCCAACACGGGGCTCAAACTCATGAACCATGAGATCATGACCTGAGCTGAACTTAAATGCTTAAACGACCGACTGAGCCACCCAGGCACCACTCGGTCTGGATTTAACATGACTTGCTTCTAACCAGTAAAAATGGCAAACGAACTTCCATGATTACATTTTCCATGATTTCAATTACTATCTTTTTAGTAGACTCTCTCCCTTGATGACTTTGATAAAGTAAACTTCTATGTTGTGAGCTTGTGAACTTTCTACAGAAAGACCCACTTTGCAGGGAAGCAGATACAGTTTCTGGCAGACACACATCAAGAAACAGAGCCCATCAATCTAACAACCCTTAAGGAAATAAATTCCGCCAAAAACCACATGGGTTTGGATGCAGATTCTTCCCCGGCTGAGACTTGAGATAAGATCACAGCCAGCACCTTGATTATAGCCTTATGAGAGACCCTAAGCCAGAGGATCCTGCTAAACCAAGCCAGACTCCTGACCCACGAAAAATGAGGAGATAATTCATGTGTGTTTTTTAAGCCACCAAATTTGCAGTTTGTTTTTATATAACACAATATAAGCAATTTCTTAAATTTAACAATTCACCATAAAACCTAGCAATTCCAATCCTAGGTATATACTTAGCAGGAATTAAAACATGTGTCCACACAAATATTTAGACACAGATGTTCATAGCAGCACTATTTCTAATAGTCCCAAAGTGGAAACAATACAATTATCCAGCAACTGGTGAATGGATAAACAAAATAAAGTGTATCTATTCTACAGAATACTATTCATTAATTAAAATGAATATGAATAAAGTTCAAAAACACTGCGTTAATAGAAGACTTATGCAAAGACTGCATATGTATGATTCCTTTTATATAAAATATTCACAAAAGGCAAATCTTCTTTAACAGAAAACTTAGTGGTTGATGGGGGTTGCAGTTAGCAGTGGAGTTAACTACAAATTCATGGAGTTGTGCACTTAACATAGGTGAAACTATGGTATGGAAATCACATTTAATACAGATTTTAATCCTGATGGAGATCCTACCTTAGGGAAAAATTATTTTCACCCTCTGATTATTGTGTCCCCACAGTGTAGCCGCAAGTGGAACCCACAGAGTACCCTCATCAAACCATCAAGAACTTCCCCACCCACAACAGACTTCTGTTAGACTGTGGCTTCTTTGAGCAGCTAAACAGAAGATCAAGGTGATCTGCTGCAGACCTTAATGGCAAGAGGGAATTTCTGGGCTGAGTCTTGCAGGAAAAGTAATATTTATAAAGCCTGAAAGGAAGAGAATTATAAATAAAATAAGACACGACAGAAGTAGGGGGTGTGTAGGTGGCTCAGTCCGTTAAGCATCCAACTTCGGCACAGGTCATGATCTTGTGGTTTGTGGGTTTGAGCCCCACGATGGACTCTGTGCTGACAGCTCAGAGCCTGGAGCCTGCTTCGGATTCTGTGTCTCCCTCTCTCTGCCCCTCTCCTTCTCATGCTCTCTCTCTCTTAAAAATAAATACACATTAAAAAAAATTATTTTAAATAAATGAATTTTTAAAAAGAAAAGACAGAAGCAGGAAAGAACAAAATTTATTTGAGGAAGACTAAGTAGTTTGTCTTCTCTGAAATGTTGCAGGAGGAGGAAAATGTGAAGGTGAGAAATAATAGCATTCTTAACATGGATCGGTCTTTATAGGTAGAATCTGCAATCCTCAATAATATTTCTTTCATCATTTCACAAATATTTACTGAAAATATGCTGCATACAATGTTATTATGTAGCGATAAAGTGTGCAACATGTATAGTCTCCAGGTTGGACAGATACCTTGGAAAATGCTAGCATCTTAAGAGGAAGAACCCTCTATGGCAATACTTATCCTGAGAGTTTCCCCTCATTCACCTTACATCAACAGAGAGGAAAATGGTTAGAGAAATCTAAGCTATTTTTTTCTCCATTCTAAAATACTCTCTGTCCCAGAAACCATAGGAGCTAGCAAAGAAGATCACAGTAACCTGACAACTTCCTTTTTCTTAACCCTAAATTGAAATAGATGCATGCCATGAGGTCAGAGACTCCAGATCTAATTAGTAACTTCTCCAACCTGTACTTCTAATGTGCTCCCTCAGAAGCACTGCTGGCTAACAGCTGGTGAAATCTGCATTTCTACTCCAAGTTAACGGGACAAGGGAGACCTTGTAACAACGCAACATAGGAGGCACTCCGTGCCTTATAAAAACCCTATTTTTCAAAAAGGGCGGAGAAAAAAAGACCCCCCTTATTCAATGTTTAAAAGGAGAGTCTTACAGTACTCTGGTCTTTTTACACTTTGCAGAAGACAAAGTGCTAAGGAGCACATTTCTTTGGAGCTATAATCAAGTTGCCAAACTAGAGACCATGAGAAAACATCCTTTGCCTTCTATCCTGGTGTCAGTCAAGTTAGGCCAAGTCCTCTGCCCTGGCCGGTGTTTCGGTACTTTCCATTAGCAGTTAACATCCAAACTACATACTTTTAGGAGTCCATAAATTATTTCAGGAATTCCACTGCATTTGCAAAGTTAGGCCATTTCAAGGAGATAGCAACCACACATCCATCATGAAACCTACCCTGGGGCTATTAAACTACAGGGATACATACAGGAATCAGGCCTGCCTAAAAAGCCCAATTCAAAATGAGAAAGCCAACAAGAGCCACAATTAAAGTAATTATAGCTCTAAGAAAAGCTTTCAAGAATTGGAAACAGATTCCAAACTTCTTGCTTACCTTAACTGGCTTCTACACAAATATACATATAGACCATCTGTCTGTATGAATACACATTCTTCTCTGTTTGGGTTAAAACTTCATTTCATTCCTTGGCTAACTGCTATAAGGACATTGGAAACTTTTGTTCTGCAGTGTTAGAATGTCAAAGAGTGGCTCTTCTCTTACAATAGAGAACAATGTAAAAGGCTGTGAATGTGACTCACTTTGAAGGCCACATGGGGAGCGATGATAACCAATAAGTGAAAGGTGGGGCTGACTACATCACAAACTGCTGCCTTGAGATTATTTCTCGAGCTTTGGTTCCTTAAGGAATTTTTCTAGGGACTCTTTCTTTCCAGTTCTTCCTCAATCATCTGACTTAGCTCTGTCAATTAAAATTTGCTCCTAGAAGTGTTACTGTTGGGTCATAGGGTAGATCTATTTTTAATTTTTTGAAGAACCTCCACATTGTTTTCCAGAGCGGCTGCACCAGTTTGCATTCCCACAAACAGTGCAAGAGGGTTCCCGTTTCTCCACATCCTCACCAGCATCTATAGTCTCCTGATTTGTTCATTTTAGCCACTCTGACTGGCATGAGGTGGTATCTGAGTGTGGTTTTGGTTTGTATTTCCCTGAAGAAGAGCGACGTTGAGCATCTTTTCATGTGCCTCTTGGCCATCTGGATGTCTTCTTCCAAAAAGTGTCTGTTCATGTCTTCTGCCCATTTCTTCACTGGATTATTTGTTTCTTGGGTGTTGAGTTTGGTAATTCTTTATAGATTTTGGATACTAACCCTTTATCCGATATGTCATTTGGAGTATGTTTTCCCATTCCATCAGGTACCTTTTAGTTTTGTTGATTGTTTCCTTTGTTGTGCAGAAGCTTTTTTTTTTTTTTTTGATGAGGTCCCCATAGTTCATTTTTGCTTTTGTTTCCCTTGCCTCCAGAGACATGTTGAGCAAGAAATTGCTGCGGCTGAGATCAAAGAGGTTGTTGCCTGCTTTCTCCTCTAGGGTTTTGATGATTTCCTGTCTTACATGTCAGGAAGTTTATTGAGTTTATTTTTGTGTATGGTGTAAGAAAGTGGTCTAGTTTCATTTTTCTGCATGTTGCTGTCCAGTTCTCCCTGCACCATTTGCTAAAGAGACTCTTTTTTCCATTGGATGCTCTTTCCTGCTTTGTCAAAGATTAGTTGGCCATACATTTGTGGGTCCAGTTCTGGGTCCTCTATTCTATTCCATTTATCTATGTGTCTGTTTTTGTGACAGTAAGTACCATAATGTCTTCATGATTACAGCTTTGTAGTACAGGGGTACATGTACCCCGATGTTTATAGCAGTGCTTTCAACAATAGTCAAATTATGGAAAGAGCCTAAATGTCCATCAACTGATGAGTGGATAAAGAAGATGTGGTTTATATATACAATGGAATACTACTTGGCAATGAGAAATAATGAAATCATGGCATTTGCAGCAATGTGGATGGAAGTGTAAGGTATTATGGTGAGTGAAATAAGTCAGTCAGAGAAGGACAGATATCATATGTTTTCACTCACATGTGCATCTTAAGAAACTTAACGGAAGACCATGGGGGAAGGGAAGGGGAAAAAAATTAGTCACAAACAGAGGGGGAGGGAGGCAAACAATAAGAGACTCTTAAATACAGAGAACAAACTGAGGGTGGCCAGAGGGGTGGGGGAGAGGGAAAATGGATGATGGGCAATGAGGAGGGCACTTGTTGGGATGAGCACTGGGTGTTGTGTGTAAGCCACTTTGACAATAAATTATATTTAAATAAATAAAAAATAAAATTTGCTCAAGTATTTGTAAAGAGACATCCTCTATCTTAATTCTTCTAGACAGAAAATAGGCAGATGGGTAACTTCCGGATCTTTGGCATTTCTACTTGACTCTGAATGGATATGCTACCACCCTTTTTTATTTGAGAAGATGAAGGAAAAAAAATGGTGAAGAGATTCTGCATAATGTACCAAATGTAATTCTACTTGTTTTAGTATATAAATAATTATGAATATTTATCTCTAAATAGCAAAATAACAGTAACCATAATAGTGTTTTAAAAGTTAATAGAACACGGGCATCTCAGTGGCTCAGTCGTGTAAAGTCCTGACTTGATTTTGGCTTGGGTCATGATCTCATGGTTCATGGGTCCGAGCCCCACATTTGGCTCTATGGTCACAGTACAGAGCCTGCTTTGGATCCTCTGTCTCCCTCTCTTTGCCCTTCTCCCACTCGTGCTTGCTATCTCTCTCTCTCTCTGTCTCTTTCTCTCTCTCTCTCAAAAATGAATAAACGTTAAAAGAGAGTGAGAGAGAAAGACTTACAAAATTTTTAAAAAGTTAGTAGAAGGTTTGGGCTCAAAGCAGAATGTCCTAACTTCTTGTTCCAAGGACACGACTCCACTCAGGTGATATGGACTAGACTCTATTATACAAGTTGTGAGTAAAGTCTGAACAGCCAACAGCTGATTGTGGGTAGCAAAGACAATTGGGGTATTCCTGATAAAAAGTGTCATTGCCTCCTACACACTTGTCTCCCCAAGAGCCATGGAACTTTCAGTGAAGAGATAGTTTTCATCCTTAATTTTCATCATCCGAGATCAGAACATTTCATTTACTTCCTGCAAGAACTGAACTTCCAGTGACATTTAATCTGATGTATAACTATGCAAAGAGACAATTTGTTTGTTTTCTTGAGCTTCTAAAATATGTCCTTCATTAAAACAGCCTTGGGGTATAAGAACTATCAAACCACATTAGTAAAATACAAGGAGAACAAGCTGCAATGATTAATATATGAACTTACTAAATCATATTTTCATTTTATCTTATTTCATTTATCATTTTGGGATGCCTAGCAGTTTTGAAGTATACACGGATGCTGGCCAAACAGATCACTAACACAAACAATGAAAAAGAGTCTCCTTTGAGAAAATTATAGAAGCCTAGCTATAAATGAAGGGGGAAAATGACTGAAGTCAGAAACAACCTGGTGGATCACTACTCAGAACCTAGTGTATATTAGAAAGTACCACCAGAAAGCCCTGAATCATAATCTTGTGACCAATGCTGGGACAGAACCCACAAATGCCATCCTTGTCTGAATTCTCATACACTGGGCTCAGGAAGAAACTCTGACAGACACGATCTAAACCTCACTAATTATTTATAATTTTCATTTAACAACAATTTACTTAACATCTATCATGTTGAAGATTTTAAGACATAGAAGGATAAATTAAACATAGCCCTTGAACTCAAGGGGTAGCTGAACTATGCCTCTTTGTGGTGAAAAGTTTCTTATTGACCCCCTAATACTCCTTTCTCTAACTACTTTCTAGAATATTTTCCACTTTAGATTTGTTCACATCATTAACACTAAAAACTATTGCTCCCCCCACCAACACCTCCACAAGTATCTTGAACTGTGAACCTCCATGACAGTTCATTATAAGTGCATTGCATATGGGTTGATGTCTATCTTTGAAAGAAAGGAAAGGCATGAAAATATACACAGGATCTCCTTATACCCAAGAAGCCCAGTAATGTCAATAGGGAATCAGAAAAGGGTATATAAAAAAGAGTTTAATAATGCACTTGGGCTAGTTCACATGCCAATGTACATCTATTTTACTGCTAAGATTTATAAGCAAAAAAAATTTTTTTAATGTTTTTATTTATTTTCGAGACAGAGAGAGACAGAACATGAGCAGGGGAGGGGCAGAGAGAGAGGGAGACACGGAATCTGAAGCAGGCTCCAGGCTCTGAGCTGTCAGCACAGAGCCCAACGTGGGGCTTGAACTCACGGAGTGTGAGATCATGACCTGAGCTGAAGTTGGACGCTTAACCAACTGAGCCACCCAGGCACCCCATAAGCAAAAAATTTTAATAATAAATAAAAAATTAAAACAGACCCCAAATGATTTTACCAAATGATTGTTTAGAAAGAGAGAAAGGATACATTAATATGTAACAAAGTAAAAAAGAACTTAGGGCAGTCAATTGTGCAACCATGCTTCCAGAAACTGAGGGAACTTAACTTTATTTTTTTATTCTCTCTGCATTACCTCCACCTCCACCAAGCTAGTTGATATTGAACGAACTACTTTCCCCTTTCCAGATCCATTGACACCTTATAATATGAGGGCAACTGCTGATCCTAATTGGCCAGAAAGTAAGTTTCTATGCCATTTTGTGACTTTAATTAAGTGTGTAACACAAAAAGCCCCTTTCCTGTCATTTGGCATCAAGAAACTGGTGTATTTAGACATGATGATGGCATTCAAGACAGCAAAGGATGGGAACGTAAGTCTCATCAAAAGACATTTGGGAGGACTCTACCTGGGAGTGACTTGGGGTGTTTAGGAAGACATCCTCTGAAAATGTAATTTTCAAGAAGACAAGTGAAATTTTTAGCACAAGACAGGAAGCACAACTACAAAATGTTAATATTGTAATCCAGAAAAAACTTCCTGGAAGCCATGTAGACACTTGTATCCAAGTCCAGTGAAAACTATCAGAGATATTCTGTTAAACATAGTAAATTTTACATAAACTATTATCTTTGCTTAATTCAGAAAGCTCACTAATATTAGAGCAATGGAACAGAAAGTATAAATCCAAAAGGAAAAAAGGAACTAGAGAGTAGCTAGCAGTAGCTAAGAGGTCATCAAAATCCTGCACGATGGAAAATGAACAGAAGAATAGTTGACTTAGGTGAAATTGGGCTGTGTACAGATGTACATAAGGAGAGGCAAATGGATTCATCCTATGGAATCCCAGAGAAGTGTGGTATTTGCAGTCAACAGGCATATAGCTGCCAAGATGCCACCTAGGGTTGGTACTACTTATTATTTGAAAGCCTAGTTAGACTTGAGATCCTCTCATCCAATACAAAATAAGAAACAAATATCTCTCCTCGACTCCTGAGGGAAATGATTGGATATGGATCTGGAGAATTCAACTATGGAAGCTCCAGATTCAAGGACAAGCAACATAGGTGAGCATGGGGCTGAAGCCCCCAAACGACAAGAAGAGGAATGTGTGGGAATCTGTATATTGAGGACTCCACCACAATTCTTCATTCACCTGCCACCACCTGCTTTCCTTCACCCAATTCCAGGGACACTGGTGGCCACAGAGAATACTAGAAAGCTCTTTAGAGAAAATTGAAGTTCCCATAGAGAACAAGTGGAGTAGGGAGGGAAAGAGAGAGGAGAAATAACCTTTCCTGATGTTTCTGATAACATTTAGGACCCAAGTGTCAAACATACTTGTTCAGTAATTAGCAGATAGTATGTCTAATTAATGTCAACACTATCCATCCTATCGTTTCAGCTAAATTTTAAGCTTTATGAGTTCAGAGCCCATTTCTTAATACAGCATCCTCTGTGTAACAGTTGTTCTATTAAAGTGTCAATTCAGTGGTGATAGCTTTGATAAAAAAAAAAAAGTCATTTTTCAATGATGAACACAACTCCCGGACACAAACAGAATAAGGATTTCCAAGTGATATCAAGGGATAAGTAGCTTCCATTATTTAGAGAATTCTTCTACCCTTTTTAATTGTGATCTGTAACAGCCAGGGAATAGAATGTGTGGTTGCTGACAGGGACACTTTATTTCTTCTTCTGGTTCATTTACCTTGTCCAGAGCTCCAAAAGTGAAGTGATTGCCTCAACTTTTTATGTTGTTAATCTATACTATTGGTTTCTAATACTTATATAAAAAGAGAGCTCCCATGATTATGAAATCCCCTATGCTTTAAGAAACAAGAAGAACATGGGAGGCTGCAAATTTTAATATAAATACAAATGCAAACCTAAGTGTAACACACACACACACACACACACACACACACAGAGAAAGACAGAAACAGAGAGAGAGAGAGAGAGAGAGAGAGAGAGAGAGAGAGAGAGAGAGAGAGATTCTCAAGTGCTTTTCTTCTTGGGACCTAATCAAAATCACTCTTTTCAAATACGTTCTCACTGATGTAAATCTCAGTCCTAGCTAAATGAAACATATTGGATTATTTGATGGAAACCAAGATCTGAATCCATTTTCCATTTTAATAAGTAAAAACAACTCAAACTTTGATATCAAACCCAAAATGCACTTTTCACAGATAAGCAGTAGAATTTCTTTAAAAAAAAAAAGTTTCCATGGGCATATTTCAAAACATAGCTCATTTTTAAAGTAGTAAGGCAGTAGTATCTCAAAGTTGAAATGTGTCGATTCTTAACATATTCTAAAGCCCTCTAATGGCTTGGATAAATATGCTGACTAATTGTACGGGCCTTAATTATATCCCTTTTCAAAAAGACTAAACCCCTGAAGCTGGAAGCATAAATTATTAGAATAAAAACATGTCAATTTATATGAATTACTGGTCATCCTTAAAATGCAAAATTATCCAAGTTGTCACTTACTCTACATGGGTCTTAATTTTTTAACTTTTTAATTATGTATTTTCTTTGTGTCATATGAGCACATTTAATGCTCACATTTTTTTCTTGTGGCTAATGGGAAGGGATACCACAAATCTCCCATAGAATACCACATGATATAGAATTCTCAGTTTGTGAATTACTGGTGATGATGAGTCCCTGTGTTGGGACCCTTCATAAAAATGGCGAACAAGAAATAATAATTAACCAAAAAGTGAACTCTTTTTCAGGCTAGGCTGAGGACTCTTTTCATCACAGTCCAGTAAGATTTTACGTTAAAACAACAAATTTCATGTTAGTGTATTAATGTGCCCCCAGCATCTAGCATTTGGCAAGTATTCATCAATAGTAGTAGTTGGATAAGCAGAGTTCATGATCTATTTCCCCATCACACAGTAGCTTGTTTTACCACTTCTATTAAAAGATATGCTTTTCACAGACCATGTGACAGCCAATCTAGCCACAGCAGAGTAGAACAGGGACCTGTGCCTCTCCCAAAGGCAATGTCTTTAAGGCCAGTGGCATGTGAAGCGATTTGGCATGGCAAATTTACCCAATGTGACAAATGTCTAACCCAGTAACATCCCTTATGTTGGGTACTTTGAACATATAAACTTTAGAGATAATCAGAAGTTGATGGCAGCAGGCACATCCCAAATATATATCAAGACAGAATAGGACACAGAAGCCATTAGCAATAAAAGCCATGAGGAAACCCACTCAAAGTGCCTCTGATCACAAAAATCTTGAGTTTACCTAACTTAGACTATATTTGGCATTAGAATGGTAAGGGCACCAAGTGAACATAGTTAAACAACCTAGCTGCTATGTTGAAGCACATTTCCCAACCAGAGAACACAAGGAGGTACATGATGTCCAAATGACTTCGGGATAAAAGGGATTACAAATGAAGGGATGGGCACTAGGTGTTGTAGGTAAGAATGGATCATGGGAATCTACTCCTGAAGCCAAGAACACACTGTATATACACTGTATGTTAGCTACCTTGACAATAAATTATATATATCTTTTAATTATAAAAAGGGGAGAAAAAGGAAAATAAATGGTCTTCTCCCTCAAAAAAAAGCAAGCCTTCCTTTAGGATTCAGTATTATCACGACAACTATAATATTAAAAAACAACACTGACAAGAGTCACTGCCCAAGCACAGTGCCAAATGACAAATAATTCGCAAAATGTCACAAAAAAACATTTAATTAAGTTGATAATGGCCGTCTCTGTCAGCTTTGTGTATAATTGTTATTTCCTTAACATAAACAAATTAGCTTTAATAGTAAGTCAGATGATGTTTTCAATCTCCACAGGACTTCTAATTTGTAGGCTTTTCAATTGCTGATTAATCAAAACTGTCCAGAAAACATGCTCTCAACTCCAGGCATCTGCCTCTCTGGTGCTCTCCTGGCCCCTGAATGTCTATTAATTTACTTTCTTCACACTGGGACAATTTTTTCCTTTGCCTATAAAGAGATAATTCCGTTTTCTAAGAATAGATGCCACACAGTGTCAAGCATGTGGTAGAACCCCAGGATATAACTTTGAAAATTTCAAGTATGGGTTAGAAAACTCCCATGTTTACACAAAGAATGTTCCTCAA